>NW_004798331.1:36269-54299 GCF_000002075.1 Aplysia californica
ACAGACACACAAGAGAAACAAAAGTACTATGCAAATTATTTAAAAGTTCACACTTCACACAAGTGGCCTAAGTTTTGCACACACACACACACACACACACACACACACACACACACACACACATACACACACATACACACACACACAGACACACAAGATCATCAGTCTATCTCTTTGATCATATTTCCAATCTCTGCGTCCGAGACACTTTGTTTCTTGCTGCGGCCCATAGCTTCTGACAACTGTATGGCCAGCACATGCTTGCACTGTAATATAAAACACATTCAATTCAAATTTTGACACTATGACAAAGTGTGCTAGTGGTGGGAGAAAAACTGATCCTGGAACCGATTGCTGCAATTACTATTACTGCCATAGAAGAAAAGTAACAGTTACTTTTTTTTACTTTTTAAATTTATGCAAACTGTTCAGTGGTTATGCTATTTTAGCTTAAAACTATATTTTTAATAAGTTTACGTGTCAATGTGTTTGAAAGCGAGGATGTTTTGATGGCCATAGCTAGGTTTTGAATTGATGATAGGACTTACAGAGTAGTCTTCTGACATACATAGCCTACAAATAAATGTAAGTCAATCTGAGGAAATCAGGAGTATTTTGTCTATGGGCCATTTTGAGTTTTTGTGCTTTTCTGAAAGCCGGGATCTTCCTGGTTGTTTTGCACTTTAAATTTTTCAATTATCTTTTCTAGAAGATATTGCATTTTGAAATGACAAAATGTGGAAAAGTAAGAACTGTGAAAAACGCGTTCAAAGTTACACCTTTAAGTAAAGCTTTTTAATACCTGAATGCAAATGGAAAATAAATTGAGAAAAGATATTTTAAAGTGGTTTACAAGAAGCAGCTTTTGAATTATTTTCTAAAATGGTTGGCGAATCCCCTGGTATGTATGATCAAAATTGAACAGAACTGACCACACCGACTATTTTGCCGGTATCTCTGTTCAAGATTTAGTGACATATTTCTGGCTTCCTCAGACTGGCTTATTGGCGCTCATATGACCTTATGCAGCTGCGAGCGCCGTAAAACCTCTACTAAAACAAAACAAAAAATAAAGACTGGCTTCCATATGATAAAAAACAGGAAAGTATGCGTAATGATGTAATGTCAACACACGGATTGATAATGATTTTGGTTGAGTCCTAATCAACTAATCCATAATGTTGTGTCAGCCACAGATAGTTTCAAATTTTCTCAAAGTTCTGTCACAGGTTGAGGTTCATAATATTTGCACCTTTGCACCGCCATGCACCAACTGACTGAGTTGTACACACCTAAATAAAATATTGTAAATTCACCCCGCTGTACTCCAAGTGAACTGGCCGCCAAAGATACACACTACACAAAGCTCACAACACTCACTCATCTGGCTTTTGGATAATCTCACTTTCATATAACCTCATCTCACAGACAAAATATCTGGTGTCACCAGAGTGATATCAGTATCAGCCCGTTAGCTTCAAGGCTAGCAGGCTCTTGTGAAGGCTTTATTTTATGAGGACTTGTGTTTCAAGTCTACGGTACAGGTCTGAGGTGGCCTGAAGACTGACGGTCTTGGGGTAAATAAAAAACTGTTTGTCAACAGTTTTGTATTACCTGACCATACAGAGAAGAGATAAGAATATAGAATAATGATTTTTTTTTTTTTTTTTTTTTTTTTTAATAGGCACCAAAACCCCCTCTAATCAATACTAGCATGAGTCAGTGGTATGTTGTGAAGCTAAGAGCTTTAAAATGCAAAACTGACATCTCAAAAACATACTAACAGTCACTGACAGAAAACTTACCATAAGGTGATCCTCTTTCCGAAGCACTGTAAAAGAAATGACAATGATAATTAAATACCTTTGACCACTAAGTTTAAAAGTCATTTACACTAAGGAAAGAATCATTAAACAGATGAACAATTTTGGGCAGAATATTCTGCCAGGTTACAATTCATACCAATAAATCTCCCCCAACCCCCCAAAAAGCTTTGCTAATCTAAGTAGAGAGAAGTGCATTCACTCAATAACTGTCATTTAAAGCTTGGAAAAAAACCAAAGCAAATACACAGAAACTCCAGAAAGAAAAATCAGAAGTAGGAGCTACCAATGGCACACTCCCTTCCTTTTTTAGATAGCACCACTCCTTAAGTTGGCAGAACAAGAACAAGGAAGACGGTTAGTCGTCTGAGAACACAGTCAAACCTCGTTAAACTGCCCTCCCCATTATATCAACAGCCCCGCCCCCTTCACCGCCAGGTTTTGCCAATGTGGAAAAAGGAACACTTAAACAATCATAGTAGTTGTACCATAACACCACCATCCACTGACTGTCTTATTAAATAAGACAGTCTTAGTAAACTAAAGCAAACTTGCTCCTCTATAGCGTCAGCAAATATGTTGTCAGAGATATTTATACAATACATGTGACGCACTACACATACTCTTTGGATGCTCGATAATCTCCTACCCCCACAAATCTCTGTAAGTTTAACTTATTTCTAGCCTTTGTCACTGATGTTCCCTTGATTTGCACCGATTTTGAAAATGCCAAAAATTTTAACCTTTGGTCAATATTCAAGTGAAAATTGGAGAGAAATGTTAAAGCCGCCTTGAGAAACTTCAAAGGATCTGCACCATCTCGGCCTGTCAGCAAAATATCTGGCATTGTTAGATCTCAGCCCAATGATCAAAAGGTGTGCGGATGCTTGTGAGGCTTTTATACTGTGAGGACGATTACTCTCAAGTCTTATGTGAAAGGTCTGAGGCGACCTGAGGACTGACCAGCATCTACAGGATGCTTGACACATTAAAGCTAACTTCTGATTAGGCATAAATTTTCAGTTTGAACTATGTATTGTTCAGCTGGAGCTGTACATGTAACTGGTTGCTACTCGTTTTTTCCCTTGCGCAGGGCAATTTCGCAAGACAGATGTGGCCACAGTTTGTCTGTAGTCTCTACCAGTGCCACCACTAGTCAAGATGGCAACCAGTTCCATGCTGTAATACCACCAGCCCCACTGTACCGCCAACTTCATGCTTATCCCAAGGTAGGCAGTGTCATGAGGTTTGACTGCATATGTCTGAGCTAAGTCAGACAAGGGGTTGTGGCACATGACATAAATCTTTAAAATGTAAAAGAGAACCAAATACAAGAAAAATAAAAGAAACAAAGAATCACATCTATAACCAAAAAGCAGGGAAAAAAAAAGAAGAGAGGTAAAGAAGAGCAAATCTCCCCCTCCCCCCCCCCATTTTGAACTACTTGACCCAGGATGCAACAAACGAAGTCATCATGAGGTCCCATTATGTGTCCTGAGAGCAGGAAACCGGAGGGTGGGGAGGGTTGGGGTGGGGATGTTGGTTATATTTCACTTTTATCTAAAGAAAGACATGTACTATTGAGACATATATATGTATAATACTACCAACATGATAAAAGTTTACCTGAAAAGTTATACGCAGGACAAGAACAATATCTGAGGTTGGGGAAGCAGGTATAGGGAGTGCCTGATGTGCCAATAACCTGGGAAAAATGGACAGACTAAATTCTTACTCAGTACAAGAAAGGTTGTTGTCTTTTGAATCAATTCATTTATTAGCACACATTTAATCATATAATCATACAGCAAAAAGAATGTTTTGTTAAGAGCTTTCAGTACCAATGTAAGCCTAAGCTTCATTAGCATGGATGCATTCTAATTCTTTGAAGAAATATGCATTTAGTATAAAATACAAATAAAATGTGGACCACCCGCGCCAAAAGCCAGACATTTTCATTTCTGAGTGTGTGTATGTGTGGTGTGCATCTGTGTGCACATGTAGGAACACAAGAACTAGCATCTACTTTCTAGATCTGGTATCAGCAACATATACAAAACTGACAGACAAAACAAGTTCGGACCTCGAACTTTTGTTGTTGTTGTTGTGACTACTTTATTGCACATGCCCACATCAAGGAGAAAGTTGCTAGTTTCAAATACACAGATACTAAAAGTCGGAACAGTACACAAAGCAAGTTTACTTTACAGCACGGGACGTGAGACATGACGATTTATAGCAAGGATATAATATGCGAAAGTGATGAGTAAGTATTCCAGATATGTCAGCAATAAATTCTATTCCCAGGTATTTAATAGTGAAAGAGATGATGCTTGTTGCACAGGTCTCTGTCACCAAATAAGTAAATATATCTGCCTATTTCTCTTATCTGAAGTCAGTCTACAGTTTATTGAAGAAGTGAGAAGAGAGCACAAAAATAAAGCTGATATATGTAGAATACATAAAATGGCAAACTGACATGGACCATGGACAGACTCCATCGGAAATAGTAATGCTCTTAAAATTTTGTTTCCTCTTTACCTAGGGTATTACAAGTGTGATATCAAACATTTCTCAATCATTTCTTGTTACCTGAAACAAAGCCCTTCCACTTGGTGACTCAATATGAGTCACTGATGATTTTTCTACCAATTCCAAAGCAGAAGATAATGGTCCTTGGAATACAAAATGTAATCTGGAAAAAAAAAAAAAAAAAAAAAAAAAGATTTTGAAATCTGAGCTTTACAAAGCTAACACAGAAATTGTGTACATTTGAGTCTTTACTGAAAAAATGAAAAAGTAACATTCTCATGAATACATTCAAACAAATTCTTTTTTTTTTTTTTTAAAGGAAAAATTCTCAGCCTGAGATAAAGAAATTTCCACTTTTAAGTTTTAAAGCCATGGAGTTTTGAAAATCTAGGACTTTTGGTTAGCAAAGATCACAACTTTTAATCAAATCAACTTTTTTTTCCAGAAGGAGAAAGTCTCAGTATGGTAAAGGTCATAAACTAGTTCAACCTCAATCAAATTAAACTCACGAACTCAGAAGCTCATCAGACACTGAGGAATAAAAAAAGAACATTTTTAGGAGTTAGCAAAAATGCTTTCCAATCAGTATGATCAAAACAATCTACAATAAATTAAGAAGTATAAAAAGCGTAACTAAAAATTTTATAGACGAACAAACTTAAGAGAGGCCTAACTCTTGGTGCATGCATCAAAATAATATTGCAAGATGAATTAATTCAAGACTTTTTTACTTGGGGCTAACTTAGCGTAGAATCCACAAACAGTGAACTTGCTCAGACTTTTATTTTCGTTGAACTCAAAGGTTACTACAAATATTGAGAACAAACATTTTTTTTTTTTTTTTTAATAACTGGAAAACACAAAAGTTGCTCTTTATTGTTGCCAATTTCAAAGCCTGGATAGGGGCTCCAGGACACAGTTGGCAACCCTTCTCTGCCCAGGTTAGTCTGTAGTCTGTACTCTTGTTACAGGTCTGATTTCCATGAGGAAACCTCTGAATATTAAACACTTGCTAAGTCAGAGGGTCATTAGATGACTATTATATCAGCGGACAGGGTCAATTACCATGCCCTCACTAAACTCTAGTTTTTATTGCACTTTTTCATATTTCCATGCTAAAGAAAATTCAAAGACCATTCAAAATAGGTTAGGCCCTATGTAGGCCTGACTAGTCCCCCCATCCCATTCCCTGACATGGACCCATTCTACAGTACACAATGGTCTTGCAAAGATACAATCTATCCTCAGGCATTCTCAGCATATGTAATCACTCACCTTTCCTGTGAGGTAAAGAACAATGTAAGAACACCCACAGATGAGAAAATACTTTATTCAACCAGAGCATTTTTTCTCCAAAGTCAATCTCTACAGATTTATTTGCTTTCAATTCAAGTAATAAAAAACAACAACAACAACTGTACTGTATGTATGTCCAATTGATATTATTATATTAGAACAACAAAAATAAAGGTGCCAGTTTAGTTGAGGGTTTACGGCAATGTTTTTGGTTTAATTGAAAGTCTACCATTGGACCAGTTGGACAACTGATTAGTTGAAAGTAAAGGTCTACAAGTTCCACTTGATACAGGCTTGGGACTCTCACTAGCCATAGACAAATGTTTAAGTAGTCTGGGCGGGGGAGTTAGTGAGTGTGGGTGGGTGGGAAGAGAGATTCAGGGGGGCCAGCCTCCCCCCCCCTCCCCCCTGCATTCCTTGAAAACAGTCCTGTTTGGGCACTTGCTGCTCAACTTACATGTCAACCATAATCTTTACCATCGAAGAATTATTTGATCTAAACGAAGCAATCCACCCACCCACACACCATAATTGTGTAACATCACTGCCTTGGGTCTAAATGCTTCCCAGTGCTACTGTTACAGTGGCCAATCAGGAGGACTTATGCTGGATTGCATTAGACCCCATGGTAGATCAGGCAGGACATATGATAGACCATCGTTGCGTGGTAGACCTTCAACTATACAGGCACCAAAATAAATCTGACAGCAAACTCAGTATTCCTCCACCATCTTATTCCTGATTGGACCAACTCACATTTTTGTTGTTCCGAGTATGACCTCTGAACTTCCGACATGAGTTGCTTACACAGATCAGTCAAGGGAGCTCCGGCTGAGAGAACAAATAAAAAGACCATGAAATAATATTGATGGTTCACAGAGTACCTAGTACCTAAAGGCGCGTCCGAAAGAAAGAATGGAGACGGCAGCTGAGAAAAGACAGAGAGAGCCCCACCTTCCAGCCTTTAGAATTCAGCCCCAAACATCCCCTGCCCCCACTGCGACAGACAGTTCAGTGCGAAGATCGGCCTGATCAGCCATCTACGCACACACCCCACCCCTCCAGTGATGTGAAGTCAAGGTCATCTTCGCCAGCGAAGGACGAACATCACCTAAAGGCTGGAATGACTGGGTCACATGTCCCCTACCTAGTCCTCCCCCTCGGTTGTTATTTGTATATAATGTGCTTGTTGAAAGTTGCATGTGCGTGGCACTGTGAGCAAAGTGACAGAAGGAGGACTCTGTTGGGATGTTCACTGCAGAGTAGGCCTACATGTAGTGAGTTGTGTATGCGCACTCTCTATGAAGTAAGACTACTATATCCTGTAAAATTTGATATCTTATTCAATTGTTTCTTTGGTAACCAGCTAATCAAAGTACAGCTGGGAAAACATGTTGGGGATTAGTTTTAGTACATGTAAGAGATTTACAGCACTTGCAACACAATAAGGTCATGTAAGAGCCGAGGAATAGATTACGTGTTACAGGAGAGTAACATACACAAAAAAGAAGGAGGGGAGATAAGGACGACAGATGTTTGATAGAAAGAAGGAGCAAACCACACCAGAGCACCCACCAACAAACCACGTGTCTGGGATAGACAAATATGCATCTGATGAATAAATCAATAATTTTGGTAAGCCAATAAAATGAAAAATTAGAGAATCTTCTGGAAAATCAAGGGAAGTGACTGGCAGTACAATGGTTGGAAAATTAAGTTATTATCGTAATACAGTAATGGATTTACTGTACATAGCAGATTCATCATGGTTTCTATTGTGGGACAATAAACTTATTTTGAACTCTTCTCCTATGATTAAAAGTAGGCCTACTCAGTATCAATAAAAGGATAGAAGGATGGATAGTGAATGTGCCTTGTTGTAAGAGTCAAAGCAAGAGAAAGGAAGAGGGTGTTGCTGAAGAGCATTTCATTTCAACATTTTTTGGGGGGTAAGTGTTTTACGGCGCTCGCAACTGCATAAGGTTACCCCGCAATTGTTATTACCAGTTTTGGCCTCAAGAGTAGGGGGTTTCAGGGGGGATGCCCCCCTGACCTAATAAAAATGTGGAGGGGGGTTTCAGGGGGCAGCCCCCCCTGAATTTTACCATTAAAAAATTTGATGTTTTGCAGTTGTTAGGTCTGATTTCTTAGCTTGCCGAGAATCAAACGTATAGATCTCGATGTAGATCTAGGCTCAAATAAGGGGGGTGGGAACTCAATGATAATCAATGACTCAAATATCTTTTTTTTTCCTTTTTTTTTTTCCTTGAGCCTTTAGAGAGAGAGAGAGACACAGAGAGAGAGAGAGAGAGAGAGAGAGAGAGAGAGAGAGAGAGAGAAAGAGAGAGAGAGACAGAGAGAGAGATGAGTGCATGCTCTAACCCTAAAACTGAAACAACTATGATATTATACTAGTGTATAGTTGTTTTAACATTTAAATTTTAAAGCCTTTGCCGAAAGGTGGGATACCCGGGTGTGACAAACGAGGTCCAAAATCAACGTAGGCTCAACCCTGTGCCACGAGAATATAATTTATTATTTCTTATTACAGTGGAATCCTGTTATAACGAGAGGGAGGGGACCGGAGCAAAATTTCCGTTATAGCAGGATTCTCGCTATAAGGGATCCAGTAATAAATTCAAGGGAAACTGTAAAGTAGGCCCAATCTATGAGTTTGGCGTTCTGTTTTCCTTTTGCTATCTCCCCTGATGATGATTTTGTTTCAACATGACCTCTAGGTCTTACTTGATCAAAAATCGAATCAGGTTTCTTTCTCTAGCGCTAGATCTAGCAATGGACTGACAGCTCGGCGTTGGCGATCAGAAAGAAAGGGCTCTGGGCCAACTCGCCCACTGTGTTTTCCCCTATCCCACCACACCCTGTGGTGCATTCTGTCTGCTTGCGCATGTCACACATTTGCTCCATCCATCACATTGCTGTGACCTCTCCATCCATGCATCAGAGAAGTGAGAGGCATGGTAGGCCTTGATAATAATCTAAACTAGGCTTACGCTGGCCTATCACGCGATGCGTTTTGCTTGTCTGCGCATGCCACACCCTCCCCACTCATTCGCTCCGGCCTTCATTGTTGACACACGTGGGCTCTCCCATTCTTTGTTTCGCAAGATCTCCAACAAGTTTCTCAACTGGCGAGGTTTTGTATTATGTATAATTGGCCTCTACTCTATTCTCTCACGGCGCACCGGCAGTGGAATTTTAGTTGCCGCGGGGGGTTCCCTGCCGGGCGCCTTATCACGTCGGGGTCACGGGGGTCAGCTCCCTGTCGCCGCTCTGTCTGGGCCGACTTAATTTTTGGTACTTTTCAACGTACAATTTAAGGTGCATCCTTGTATTTATGGTAATTCTCATTTAGTGCACCCAAAGCACGAATTTCTGCTCTTGAGACTCAAAAAAGAACGAACGTTGTAAATTGTCTGGTTATTTCGTTAGACACGATGGAGTCGGCAATGCTAAATTGTAATTTTTTTGGGACTAGCGTGAATGAAAAAAAATCAATATAAAAAAAACGCATCGTCAAAATCTGTCGAACTTTTGGAATATGAACGACATAACATTAGTGCAGATACTCAGAAAAGATGGTTTCTGCGCTTATAATGGAAGGCTGTACTTTTGCAATTTTATCCATCAGGCACACAATTCGCTACGAAGTAATTCCTCCAAATACAACTTTATGTGTCTAATATAATCATGAATATTCGCATATTTTCTCGAAAGTTTATAAAAGTTATCATGAAGTTTCTCAATGAAAAGTACAAATCGATTTTAGTGCTAGAATATATCTTCAACGTAGATCTAATACACGAACAGTATCTGTTACACTCCAGAAATTGCTTACTTTTCTTAAAACGCTAAGTCTAGGTTTTGTAAGTTGACTGAATAATAGGGATGACTTCTCGTAATTGGGTTATAAGAATAATTTCTAGCTTTCCAGGGACACTGAATCAGCACCAGACTTTTCCAGCTTTTTTTACGTTTCTATGACCATTTGCAATAACTGACAATGTGACTGATTTCTTTACATCATAATTGTGTCCGCGCATATTTCCTACACAAAAACTAAGAATGAATGTTTTAGCTGTCATTATTTTTATTCCATACTAGAAGTTTATCTCTACCTATGTATTTACACGGTTTTGTGGTTTTTTAAATCGCTTATATTATATATTTTTAGTTGTATGCAGGCTGCCACAGACACAGCATGATTCATGAACAAACGCAGAGTAACTTTCTCTTGTTTAATAGTAAAATAAGAGCTAACGCTGATCGTCTTTAGTTAAAATATACAGATGTGCATCTTTCTTCTCTTATAACTTGACTATTACTACTACCGCAGATTTAAGATTTCTCATGGTAAAAGACATGATATTCGTAGTCAGTTTAACACAGAATTTGGAGAGATCTGTCGTGCCTTTTTTAAAATAACAATCATTTATTCATAACTTTGTAACTAAAATAGGACAAATTGGGTACTCTACAAACACTTGTCTAGAACAAAAACTAAGGCACAGAAACTAACCATTCTAACGCAGAATAAATCTCAAGACATTGAGCTTTTAGTACATTCGCGTAATGGTTTGCTGTGTGGGATGGGGAAGAAGTTATATCGTTTTAAACATAGTCAAAAATGCGAACTTCCCGACCGACACCGGCAAAGTCGCCTCAGGGCTCATAAACCCCGTGACCCCGAGCCGGGGAGCTCCGGCGGGCTACTGAGTCACGCGAACTAAAAGTAACAGAATCGGGCGAAAAGTGACGCCGTGCTCTATGCGCTGTGCACAGCAGCAGCAATATTCCGCTAATAATAGCCTATAACCGACTCGCATGTTTGTCTGATAGCGCTATAGCAGTATTTTATTTACAAAGGTAAAGAAGGAAAAAAAACGGGGTTTCAGAATAGTGTCTTTACAACAGACTTCTCGTTTTTTTCCGGACTCGTTATAAAAGTGGACTCCACTGATTACACCTTTCATTACTTTCAATCTTCGCACACCCAGTGTGAATAATCAAAGGGTTCATGAGTAAAATAATATACCAATTATGTACCATTGGTGGCGTCTGAATTTATCATCCTCTCCATTAATGTCTGGTCCTGGTACCAGTAAGTTAAACTGTCTCTATAAGTATAAAAGTAGATCTAGAATGGTTTGTTTACTGTTTACTATTTTTGTAAACAACCGCGGCTCTGCCAGTATGGATAGTATTAGAAATGGGAAGTCACTCTAGCCAAAATGCTGAAGTGTTTTTACTCCAGATTTTTGAAAAAAAAAATCCGCTATTATAGAGTGACATTCAACGAGGTTAGTTTTTTTTAGACAAAAACAATGGGTCTTGAATAAACGCTTGTATTACATTGCAAAAACTAAACTTTTTTTGCATGAAATCCAAAATCAAGAAAATTCAGAACAAACAAAATTTCAATAGATGTGTTCGATGTGTTTCCATAAGTGACAGAGAAAGTCTGCCATTCTTTCAGTATTAATAACAATCTGGGAGCACCATATTTTTCGGGTTCAAGGGGCAAAAGGTTACAGTACAACGAAACAGGTCAGTGGGTGAGGTCCGTCAGGTCAGCTGTTGGCTGAAGATATCTGTTCTTGCTCTGACCTCTTATCATCACCGTCTTGCAAGTTGGACGGAGGGAGACCGAGGCCAACAAAATTTATTTTTGCCTTTTGCTTTCACTGTTATAGTTTATTACTGCAGTCTGTTAGTGCAGTGTGTGTGCTTGAGTCAAGTTATGGCAGGTCAAATTGAAAGCTTGGAGAAAATCCTCGAGGAACACATTCCTCCTGAGAAACTGAAAGATGTAAAGCGCCTGCTTTTTGGGAAAGAGCTGAGGTAGGTATAGAATGATAAAATAAAAAGTATTTTTAAAATGTATCTAGATCTAGGTGTTTTTACGCCCCTCTGACACCTTTTAGATCATTTAGAAGGCTGGCTTCTGACCCTGCCTGTCAGGTCCAACCTGGGTCGAGAGTGAGAGGGAGTACAAAACTGAACATATCCCAGCAGGAAAGACTGATGAATATCAATAAAAATTCCCTCAACTCGGGAATTGAACTTCAAGAGTCTCCTGCTTGTGAAAGTGAAGCGCTACTGCTACACTACAGATGCAAGTAAATTTGATAAAAAAGGAACCAATGAATGTTTAGTCAGAATGATTACAGCAATGGCCACGCAACCCAGATCAATAAGAATAAGATATGAGCAACCTCTGCCGAACAACAACAAGGTACGTAAACTTGTGAACAGAATGTTTGTACATGAATAAACTTGCAGCCCCTTAAAGCAACCTTTTCCACTCTCAGAAACTTTTGTTGCCACAAAATGTGTAAGCTTATCATTTTTTTAACCTTAAGGAAACATTTTAAAATCTATGAAAATGACATAATTTCAGTGTGTGTCATCCCCTCTCTCTTGTTTAATAATCTCCTCACAACACCTGCTCGAGCCAAATATACACTACTGAGTACAGGAGCTGTGGCGATAGTAGTGAAGGGCTCTCGGGTTTGAGCCCCCCATCCCCACTCTATCTCAAAGTAAATGAAAGTTTCTTAAATAACCAGTGGCGGTGGGTGGACCCAAATTTGGGTGGGGCTTAGGTTGCTTCCAGTTCTTTTCCACCAAATAGCAAGCAATAAGAATTAAACAGTGATCATTTTTCTATACTCACGGTGAGCCAAGGCAGTTTGAGAACCATTCAAATGAGAAACGTTGCCTTTGTTTTCCATCTCTTTGTTCTTAGTTAAATTCTTGTTGAAGGTGGGGATGAAGCCGATTCACCTCCAAATTTCCCCTTTTAGTTTTCGTGTGATGAAAAAGTTGTTAAATCACAGCGGCACAAACACCAACATGCACACACTGCATTTCGAACATAAAACTTCTATGAACTGGATTAGGCCGTGTAGTCGAGAAAGTTGAACGCGCCCAACAAAGAACCAATGAGCGTATAGGTATCTGTGTCAGTGGGGAAAAGTGTGTCGTAAACTTTCACCTCATTGTCAGGGCTAGGAGAGCGTGAGCCCTCGGTACAGTGTTATTTTTTTCCAGTCTTCTACCTTTTTACAAGAAGAATTTCATTAAGGACGGGCTGTGGGAAAAGGGCTCATCTTTGCTGAGCCCTAAAGACATTTGATTGGCTGCTGGGTTACTATAGTTGTAAGCGGTGACAACAGTGATTGGATAAGCGAGCAAGCCGCCAAGTTGATCACTCTGTGTTCATTGCATGAGGTCATAACGGATTCAACTGCTTATTTCATTATATGGAGAAACTTTCGTTTCCTTTGGGATAGAGTTGGGGGTGGTGTGTGGGGAGGGGGTAGGGGCTCAAGCCCGTGAGCCCTTCACTACCCACCGCCACTTTAAATAACGAAAAAAGCAGTTGAAACCGTTATTGTTATGATCGCACGCAATGAACACAGAGTGATTATATATATTAACTTGGCGGCTTGCTCATTTATCCAATCAATCACTATATTGCCACTGCTTACAACTATAGTAACCGAACTGCCAATCAAATGTATTTTGTGGGTGGTTGGTGGGTGCTCTGGTGTGGTTTGCTCCTTCTTTCCTATCAAACATCTATCGTCCTTATCTCTCCTCCTTTTTTGTGTATGTTACTCAACTCTCATATGTAACACATCTATTCTTTGGCACTTACTTATGTGACCTTATTGTGTTGCAAGTGCCGTAAAACTCGAATGTATTTTGGGCTCAGCAAAGGATGACCTCATTCCCATGGCCAATCCCTAATGAAACGTTGTTCTTGTGATATAAGGTAAAAGACTTGAAACAAGAACACTGTACTGAAGGCTCACTCTCTCCTAGCCCTAACAATGGGGTGGATGACACACTTTCCCCCAGTGACACAGTTACCTATGCGCCCATTGGACCTTTGTTAGGTGCTTTCTTCTTTCTTCCACTACATGGCCTAATCCATCTCATAGACGGAACATGGTTGAAGTGCTGTGGTGTATGTTTGTGTTTTTGCTGCTGAGATTTGACAGTTATAGATCATGTCGGACCTCTTTTAAGGCAACTTTTTCTTCAGATGAAAATCAATTAGAGGAAATTTGGAGGTGAAACAGAGCTACGTCCCCACCATCCAGAAGAATTTAACTTAGAACAGGGAGATGGAAGACAAAGGTGACTACGTCCCCACCATCCAGAAGAATTTAACTTAGAACAGGGAGATGGAAGACAAAGGTGACTCTTCTGGTTTGAATGATTCTCAAAATGCTGTGGCTCACCGTGAAAAATGTCATCACTGTTTAGTTCCTTTTGCTTACAATTTGGTGGTGGAGAAGTGGAAACAACCTAAGCCGCACCCAAATTTTGGTCCACCCTCTGCCACTGTACAGGAACTTAAGTTCACACCCTCTCACCAAGAGCCATCTTTGTGGGTAGTTGGCGGGTGCTCTGGTGTGGTTTGTTCAGTCTTTCCTATCAAACATCTATCGTTCTGATCTCCCCCCCTTCTTTTTTGTGTTTGTTACACTCTTGTAACACCTCTAATCTTCGGCATTTATATGACCTTATTGTGTTGCAAGTGCCGTAAAACACTTACTAAAAAAAAAAAAAGCCACTAGGGTCTGTCTGCTGTGGCGGGTAAAAGTTTTGGCCAGTGTGCGTAACATTATTTTTGCAGGTAGATAAGAAACTCGCCACAGGGTTCTGAATTAATCTTCTTCACTGCACAGAGCTGTGCCAAAATGCGACTATCAGCCTTTTATTTTGTTTGGTAGTACTATAGACCCCTGTCTATCTTTTTGATAAACCAAAACAAAATTGCGCTGGTAGTCACAAAAGAAACATGATGCATGACAAGTTTTACTGTTATTTTATGATGAATAGTCTAGTTAAACAGTTTTTTTCCATTTTTCTCAAAAGTAGAAGAAATGAGATGCGTGATTTTGCTAGCCAGTGACAAAATGCACTTTATGTTGGGCAAGGTGAGGTACATACCAGGAGAGTTTGGGTATTGCATTATAATGATCTATGAAAATTATGTGGGAACTCGGGTACTCAGCTGCTCTTTTTATTAACTTTGTTTTACCAATTATTATTTTTTTTCAGAGCTCTTAATATTCCCAAGGCTGCTGAGCAGTTGGCTTTGGAAAAAGATTTTGAAGTTCAAGGTTATGGCTTTGATGCTGCTGAAGAAAGTTCTAGGTCGCCAAATATTGTACGAATTGGTGGCATCCAAAACAAGATTGTGCTGCCAACAACTGCCCCCATTTTGGAGCAGGTTTGTATTCGATGATCAGTCAGAGATAATTATATAAATGTGTGTTTCTGTTTGTTTTAACAATGCTAATAAATGGTAACGGTTTCCTGCTTGTGATATTTAATGTTTCATCTTGACCCTTTGATTTTTTACTTAGTTGTGAAAAAAAAAACACAATAAAAACTAGCTTACTGTTAATAGATCTAGTCATTTTTTCTCCATGTTTTAATTCCATATTAAAGCCTAGAACTTCTTGTATTCCTTTGCCATCCCCTGCCTTCTCCCTTTCCTCCAGGTACAGTTTGTTCATAGAATGCAGTCATTCTGTGCCACTCACAATGTTTTTCTTTGCGTTTAGCACACAAAAAAAAAGAAAATAAAAAAAGCCAGGAACAAGCGCTATCCAAATCTTTTATCGATATAAAGTTTCACTTGCCCTAAACAGCTATTACTGTGTGTGAAGCGCTGTAAAACCCATCTACCATGCCATACCGAAGTCCCAATGCTAAGTGCTTTGCTTTGTCTTGGCAAATAGCATCAATAGCAATCTTACTTGAAAATGCTCTTTGGGCAGTGAAGCAAACTTGGCTGTTCACTAATATTAATAAGACGTCACAACCCTTAAAAAGCCTTTGCTGAACTTTGCCAACAGTAGCCAGTCTAAAAATAATCATGGTCGCAGACTGTTCGTGATAACCTATATAATTCCTTGCTTGCTATATCTTTTGCTCGTCGTGCTCACAGTGAAATTTGATTGCTTTGACCCTTTTTTTTAAATTGTTGGTATTTTTATACCCCTAAAGACACAATTTAGATCATTTTGGAGGCAGACTTTTGACCTTACCTGTCAGGGCCAACCCGTGCTGAGAAGAATATAAGTCTCAGCAGAAAAACCAGAGATACTCAATAAAAATTTCTCCCCACCCAGGAGTCAAACTCTTGGTCTCCTGCATGCAACAATGAAGCGCAAAACTGTTACTCTGCAGATGCTTGTATAGAGCCTTTGAATGATGGGTAATGCTGAAAGAGTAATTACTTGAGAGTGCAATGCCAATGCATGGGTGAAGTGATGTTTTTTCTTAAAAATAGATTCAGTTCTCAATAACAAAATGATAAAAACAGAGTGTTAGAGTTAGGTCTTCACCAAATGAAAGATATCAGAATCATACAGCATCTCATTTACAGTGCCCTTGACTATCCTTAATTATGTTTGCCCACTTTTTAGCTCCACGAACCGCTGCTACCATCATCCTCACCTTTTTTTTCTCTAGTGACCTGACATACAGACTTCTAACTTAATTAGTTATGGGTTTTAAAGCAATTGTGGGAAATTTTTGTATGCGTTTCCGTCCACAGAGGGATGCCTTGTTCAAGCGTATCTCTGACATCATCAGTGGTGCGGCTTTGTGTGGGGTCAACGTCCTGTGTCTTCAGGAAGCCTGGAGTAAGATTTTTACTTACGCTCCTGCCTTGTACTCCGATAAAATTGGAACTCTCCAATAAAAGTGGAGCTTTCCAATTTTTTCCTTTCCGGTCCAAGAACCCCAATCACATTTTGCTGAAAATGTTTTTGTTTTTTTCTTGAGATCTGTTTCTGCCTGTTTCTGTCTCTATTATGACTTATAATATATGAAGTAAAAAATGCATATTTTTATGTATTTATTTGTGCAACTTATGGAATAATGTGAAATTACTTGTTGTTATCTGTATCTATTTAGGTGCTATTCATATTTATTTTTCCATTTTCAGTTTGTTATGTAATCTTGACATACTGGGGTTCTAGAAACTGATTTATTCCCCCAAAAAACTTCAAATTTTTTGGAGGAATTTGAGAAAAACTTCAAATTTAAGTAATTGAGTGGTTGGTAGGTCTGCTTTTATTATTACTTTTGACAGTGGTTAAAGGGATGTGTGCCACGGCGTAGTGTAATCAGGCGGTCATCAATTTTTGGGTATAACGAGTTATTGGTAAAATCACGAAGCCTTCCATTTAATGAAAAAGATACAAGTCTATCTTGAATAGAAGCCAAGGTATTTGTGGTTGAGGGAGGTGGGGATCCCGTGATGTCAGAGATAAAAAATGAAGTGTGAAAATGGCTGCCAAAATTAGACAACTTCCAAAGCTGTAGAGTTCTTGGAAACTGCAAATTTATGTTTTATATGCCTTTGATCAATGTTTTTCGGAAAAATTGAAGCAGGAATGTGTTTTAAAGCGAACATAAAACATGTTGAGCACAAAGCGAAAAACATATTTTAAAATTACCAAATGGGTTGGAGAATGTTGATTTTTTTCAATTTCATTTTATTGATGAGCACCTGATTTCACAATAATGCCTCACAAATGTTCAAAATGTTTTATTCAAAAACGGTGAATTTACATTTTCTTTCGCTGCATTTGAAGTGGCATATTGAAACTGTTTACAAAATGATTTGTTATGCCTCTGTCGTATTTATAATAGATCATCCAGTTTTTTAACAATTTATGTGTAACGAGACCTTTGCTCCACTTGTAAGTCCTGCTTCTTTTGTTGTTTCTGTCTATTTGACTGTCTCACTCCGTCCCTGCACATGGCGTCGGTAGCCTAGTGGTTAGGCTACCGGACTCGTAATCGTGAGACTGCGGGTTCGGGGGTTCGAGCCTCAGCTCGGTCCGACGTTGTGTCCTTGGGAAAGGCACTTTACACGAACTTCCCACTTGGATCGGTCCTATCGGAGATGGACGTTAAACTAGGAGGTCCCGCCCCTTAAATAACCTAATAGTGTTGATAGGGGCATTAAACCCATACCATTTTATCTTTCCCTGCACTAAATGGCTGTTATAGTGTATATTGTCTTTTTGTAACTAATTCTTCCCAGCCATGCCGTTTGCCTTCTGCACCCGCGAGAAACAGCCATGGTGTGAGTTTGCTGAGTCGGCAGAAGATGGAGCCAGTACAAAATTCCTTCAGGAGGTAAACGTGAACGGAAAACTGTTCGTTGTTGTTGTTGTGGCTGGGTTTTTTTCCCCAACTTTTTTTTCCTCCTCCTTCATATACTTCTCCTCTATCTCGTCCTCCTTTGTATCCATCCTCCTCTGTCTCCTCCTTCTCCTTCACCTTTTCCGAATTCTTGCTTTCTTTCTCCTCCTCCTCC
>NW_004798331.1:54441-69982 GCF_000002075.1 Aplysia californica
CCCCCCTTTTATTTTCTCTGTTTCGCCATAAGCTCCTTTTCCACTTGCTTCTTTAATCTCTTCCTCCTTTTTTATGTTCTCAATTCCCCCTCAAGATGCCTCAGATAATGGACTGTTCAACTTTTTCCCACAGACCATCTGATTTCTACTTTCAATGACACTTTAGAAAAAAATCTAATGTTAGAAATTAAAATTTCATGAATGTGCAGTATATAACATTAAGAAGTCTCTCTAAAAAAAGAAACTTAATAATACACTCTTCTCAATACTTACAATTCACTCGGCACCAATGTTATCTTCAGCAATCAATAAAGACCAGCGTCTGTGGTGTAACAGTTAGGCGCTAGAGCATACAGAAGACAGTAGTTCAATTTCCAGACGGAGAAATTATTGCATGAAATATCCTGTCTGCCAGCTTACATTCTGTGTCCCGTTCAGACCAGGTTTTGCCCTTGCAGGGTCAAAGAAGCCCTCTTCCTAAAGGATCTAAATTGTGTTAAGTGGGGGAGGGGGGGGGGAGGGGGCAAAATGTACAAAATTACAGTTACAATCGGTTAATTCTCTGTGAGGAAAAATATTTCTCACAAGCTTGTAGAGGCCATTTTTAAGACCTGTATTACAAACTGACTTGCAGGGTGTTAGAGTGTGCCACTTAAAGTTTATCTTCTCTTCTTTCTTTATTTTGTCTCCGTCTGTCTCTTTGTCTAACTCTTCTCCTGCACTGAATGGTTATTATTGTTC
The DNA here is from genome assembly GCF_000002075.1 of Aplysia californica. Classification (NCBI taxonomy): domain Eukaryota; kingdom Metazoa; phylum Mollusca; class Gastropoda; order Aplysiida; family Aplysiidae; genus Aplysia; species Aplysia californica. The sequence continues at coordinate 55,183 of NW_004798331.1, forward strand.
TGATATGCTCCTCCCAAATCAAATTCAATCGAAAGCTAATTGACCTAGTTTTTAAATGTTGATTTGATTTCAGCTGGCAAAACAGTACAATATGGTCATTATCTCTCCAATCTTAGAGCGAGATGAAGAAAGGGGTGATGTGTTGTGGAATACTGCAGGTAAGTATTATAATGTTATGCTTTAACCTTGTAACTAGAAGAAATAGGTCAACTCTTTTTTTTTTAAATCTATAACCAATTCTGATGTAGATCTGTTGGGGGAGGGGGGAGGTCAGTAAAAATTAGGAATCAGCATGAGCGATCTCTCAAAACCAAAAACATAGCTTAACAGAAGAAAATCTGGCAGTTCTACAGGTTTCGGTTTAACCGGAGTCCAATGTACAATTATGTTGCAAAATGCTCATATTGTTTGTAAATCAAATTGTTTAAATATTTTAGTGCACTGTAACTCACATATCTTATGAATGGGTGGTTTGTAACATTTCTAATCTTTGGCCTAATTGTGTTGCCAGTGCCGTAAAAGTCTTACTAAAACAAACGTTTCTCGTGCCTCTTCCCTTTCAGTCGTGATTTCCAACACTGGACAAGTTTTGGGCAAGTCGAGGAAGAACCATATTCCAAGAACTGGTGACTTCAATGAGGTAAAAATCCTCAAAGTTTGTTTGTTTGTTTTGTTGTTTAGTTGGTTAGATATTTCTCCGTTCATACATTTCGACAGCTTAGTACTATCCCTAAGATCTCCACCTAAGATCCCTCCGCTTATCGTCCCGGTTTGCCTAATATCCCGCTATTTTGGAGAAACAGAATTTTTACTATAAAAAGGTCACCCTTAAGATCCCCCTCTGACCCGCACCGAAGGAGCTACATTCGGCTGAGATCCTGCTTTTCAGGTTCTCATTAAGTTGTTTTTTTGTTGGATTTTTTTTTTAGAACAAAAAAGAAACCTGGGCATGCTCAGCTGATCAACCAAGTAGCGAAAATGTGCAATCATTGTACAGTCTGTCACGTCACGGGTCATCCAGTCTCATGAATGTGATCACACTTCTGTTGTAAATCTCGATAAGCAGTTACAATGTTTGCCCCAGATGGGATCGCACCAAGGTATGAACTCGTTGACATGTTGCTTTCCCTGATCACCTGAGCTGCCCACCTGATCTTACATCACACACTAAGTGGGGAGGGCCTACAGGCAACTGCATTGCATCAAACTGAACTGGTGGACGCTTATGTTTCCCTTACCATCACTCTCGTCTTTCAGTTTTGCGCTCTAACTTCCTAGACAGACTGTAGACTGTTCGATTGCTTTTGCGTAATGTGGTAATCTGTTGGCAGTGAACCTGCTTTTCATTTTTTTTAAATTTAGTCGGTGTGGTCTCAACGCAGTGATTTATGAAGCTATGACATGGACAGGCAACTCCATCAGAGATGGAAAGCAATACATTTTTGGTTGGTGCTTCTCACCTGACACAGTATTTTTTAGAAAGGTCCACCCCCCTTCCCCAAACACACTAACACAAAAAAGGAAAAACTGACTTCTGAAAAGAACTTTTAGTGCCCAGGAGTCATGTCAGTTCATTTTAAAGTAAGAAGAGATCATTGTTTAGATTTGGGCTTGACCATCAGCTACTGTGGATTTTTATACCTGGCCATGTGACTAAAATCCCGGTTTGCCTAAGATCCCGCATTTTCCTTGTACCTGAGCACCGGGTCTTAGGCGGAGACTACTGTATAAGACTCCGCCATACTCTTTTTTGAAAAGGGATGTATGATGGAGACTCACCCTGAGCAGTGGATGTGCGTTCAATATTCTGTTCTATCTCAGGGTATAAGCTTTTTGTGATACCAATAACTCCATATGTCCAAAAATTGACGAGCGCCTGATAATCAGTGATTCCACCTCATCGTCACACATTTGTTTCTCTTCAAGAATGCTGTCATTGAAACTAAATTAATAACAATTTGCCTCGGCAACATTTAATTCTTTCTCAAAGTTTTATGATTTGAATTCGAAATGCTCCTTATTCAAAATTATTCTCCCTGTCAACCTGTCTTTGAAGAATCTACGTCTGCTACAATCAGATAAGATTCAAACCCTTGTTAACTATTTTTTCCAGAAGTATGGATGCCAGGCCTACGGAGGAAAAAATAGGATATTGAATTCAGTATTTAGTACACCACTTTTAAAGTAAACAAAGGTAATTTCTGTCTCCGCATTGCCAAGGAGGGTGGTTGGAGGGTGCTACTGACAGGTCTTACTTTTTTTTTCTATCCATGTGCCTTAATTATAAAAATTTCCCTTGGCGACAAATGGCTGTTATTGTGACGATGTGCTTCTCTTTCCTCCAACAAAACAAGCTCACATAGTGGGCTGTATTTTTCCAACACTGTTGATTTCAATTTCATTATGTTTCAGCTTTCAGTGGTTAGCAGATGCTCTGGTGTGCTTTGCTCCTTCTTTCCTATCAAACGTCTGTCATCCTTATTTCTCCTCCTTCTTTTCTTTGCATTGTACTCTTTAGAAACCCCTCTAATCTTTGACACTTTTTTGACAAATTTGTGTTTCAAATGTTCTAAAACTCTTACTAAACCTGAACTAAAAACTCTATTTCAGTCGACATACTACATGGAGGGAAATACTGGCCACAAAGTGTTTCAGACACAGTTTGGTAAGTTTTTTATTTTTAAAGCCACAGACTTTGTTGAAAAAAATGTGATGGAAATGATTTGGAGAGGGGTTTTTTTCTGTAGTTGTGTAAAGGTTGTCACTGTAATAATACTCTAATGAGATAATAAGAAAAAGACGAATGCAATCTTATGATACAAATGCTGTCACAATGATCTTTAATGTCTCGCTGCCTCAGGAAAGACTGATGGAAAAAGAAATAGATACAGGCCAAGAGCAACAAGTCTAAATTTTTGAGCAAATGAAAATAGTCAGGACACTCCAAGATTTCTGGGGATGACCAAATGGAGGACTGAGTGAAGGGCTATGATTGTCAATGTTTGTTTCTGACTTGGCCCTTGAGAGAAAGAGAGAGAGGGGGGGGGGAGTGAGAGGGAGAGAGAGAGAGAGTGTGTGTGTGTATGTGTAAGTATCTATAAAAATTTAGCAGCTGTTCATGGAGGAGCTATATGTGAGACAGCGTGGTGGAATCAGGCTCTCGTCAATTTTTGGGCATGTAGAGTTATTGGTAACATCTTAAAGCTTGTTCACTTGTCTTTATTTGGATGGGGAAAAAAGTACATTTATCTTGAATACAAGTCGAAATATTTGGGAAATAAGGGGGTGGGGGTCACCTGTTTTCAGAGGTAAAATAAGTGAGAAAATGGCCGCCAAAGATTTGTTATTTCCTTAGCTTAAGAGTCCGTGGTAAATGAAAATTTACATTTTTTGTGCCTTTAATCAACGTTTTTCAGAAAAATACACACTGAAATGAGTTCTTTAATGGGCATGAAAGGTGTTGAGCCAAAAAAGAAAAATTTGATAAAAATTCACAAACCGGTAGAAAAATGCAAGTTTCTTCACTTTGATTATTTTTACGAGAACCTGATTCCAGCACGCTGCCTCACATATGTGTGTTGGTGCATTTTTTAAATCCTAGTTCTTCTTTTTCCTCATTCTTCTTACAGCGATGCACGATATCCTCACAAATGTAACGTTTTGCTTCACTTCGTTTTGTTAAAGCTGAAATTCCTTGTGGTTGCCATAAAGCTATTCCAAGTTCACTGGATTATTTTTCTAAATTTCTGCTTATTTGAGGAGACTGTTTTGTTATTGATTTGCAATTCTTCAAGTAGAAATGGGATGAAACTTATGAGACAAGGGGACAATGCAGATGAGTCAGAGCGCGCCATAGTGCAGTGGAGACAAAAAGAATTGTGCGTTTACACTTTTTCATTGATTATTATCTTTGCAATGGTTTTTTTACCACCTGATCTATTGTTGTGTTGGTAATAAATCATTTTGAATTGTAAAAAGAAAATAACTTGATCAAAACAGAAGTTCAAATAGAGGTGGACAGTCTGTTTATCAAAATACAGCTTACAAAATATTTAAAATATAATGTAATTTGAGATAAATCAGCAAGACGATGACAAGTTAATTATCTGTAACAAATAAGATTAATGAATGAAAAGGATTGTATTATTAGCCTCTACAGCCCAAGTTGTGTATATTTCCCTCACAAGTTTTCATTCCTTTAGGCCTAGTTGTGTATATTTCCATCACAGGGTACCAACCACTACAAACTTAGTCAGGTATTTTAACAATAATCTGTTTGATTTTTTAAAACTTTAATCAAATGAAAGAAGTATAGAAATTTTGGTAATGCTTGCAAAAAAAACTACTACACAATCACATTTACCTGAGCCAGAGGTACTTCCCTTGATTGTTTTCATGCTTTTTGGATTAAAGATTTTGTATGTTGAATTTTAAAATACTTCTTTGGTCCTCTTTTGTTTCTGTCTATTTGCCTTTTCTTCTTTCATTCGCGTAATGACTCATATTAGTAGATAAAAAAATGTTTGTTTCAATTCAGGAAAAATCGCCATCAACATCTGTTATGGTCGTCACCACCCTCTCAACTGGATGATGTATGCTACAAATGGAGCCGACATCGTGTTCAATCCTTCTGCAACTGTTGATGGCCTCAGGTAACTGAACTGTTTTTGCACAACTTAGTATGAACATTGCACTGTCTTTATGACAATTGTTACAATAGTTTTTACTTTATGTCATTCTTCTATCTTTATGGACATTATTACTATAGTTTTTGCATATCATTCCTCTATCTCTTGTGTTCAATACTTCAATGACATTTGATGGCATCAGTTAGCTGAACTGTGTTAATAACTGAATAAGAACATTATTGCTGCGGTTTTTGCCTGTCATCCCTTTGTCGTGAGTGCACCTAACCTTTGTAACATCAACTGCCATTGTTAACAACCAGGACAAACTTCTCCCTGCAAGACGAATACAGATTGTCTTTTGTGATTAACAATTTTGATATCCTCAGGAAGCTGAACTGTTTTTACATTAATATGATTGAACACACACATGTTTTAAATTTCAAGTTATTTTAGATTGTTTCTTCTAAATTTGTAGGTGTTTAAGTTTATTGAAACTGGGCTAAATATTTAATTTTTGTAAGTGGAAAACAACAGTCATTGCATTAATTTATCTCCTCTATTGCTTCTAATATATATGGTTCATAATTAGCATTACAAGTGGTAACCCTTTCTCAAATCCATTCTAAAACTAAAACGAAAAAAGGGAAAAATTGTTCACAATACTAACCTGAACCTGTGGTTTCAAAATAAAAACAACAGGCAGAAATAGCAAGAGGAACTAAATAATAGTATAAATTAGACTGTATTTTACGAAATATCTCCCATTTGACTTCAGAGGCACTGCGTGTGCAATAGGTCTGGAATAATAACAAGCCCATGTCTGGTTTGTTTCTAATACTACTGCAATCATTTTGGAGATGTTGGACCAAATTGTATATTTTATGTTTACCGTTTTAGTTTCATTTTGGGTGAGAGAGAAGTTAGTATTAGCGATGCTAAATACTTTGGTTCCACTGTCATATTTTTGACAAGCTACTGCTTTTGACATATGTTGGTTAATTGCGAAATACTGGCTGGGGACAGCGAGTCTCTGATATGTATAATTTCCTGGATTGGTTCTTTCAGATTTTAGTATCTATTAGTAAATGTCATCATTGTTTTAACTGGTCTTTGTAAAAGTAGACATGATGCTAGCTCAATTGATATCATGTCAGGATATGATTTTGATGGCCGTGGTTCAAATTTCCAATAGGGTGTTTAACTTCAGTTTGCTAGTGAGTTTTCAAGGCTTTCCACTCTCTCTACTTATCCTTGTTGGAAATGGATGTTAATTCGGAGGTCTTACATTTTGAATAACAATACAATGTTGGAAAAGGATGTAAAATCAATACAATTAGTATCATAATTATACCTTTTATCATTTTTTGGGCGGTTAATAATTCTCTTCTTTTGTACTTTTCAGTGAGCCTATGTGGCCTATTGAAGCGAGGAATGCTGCCATTGCCAACAGTTACTTCACCTGTGGCATCAACAGAGTTGGAAGTGTAAGCCTCTTACCTATTGTATTATGCTCTAACTGTGGTACTAGTTTCTTGAGAAAATTTCAACTGGCAAAAAAAATAGAAGATTCCCTCCTTGAAATTAAATTCAAGAAAGTTAAATTAATGCCTGGTAGATGTAGGGTCCACAGCATAACATAAAATAGACCTTGATCTTACGAGTAAGGAAAAAAACAAGATAACCTACTTCTTCCTGGCACACAGTTAAAGCATAACACTGTTGTCATGGTAAATGCTCAGATAATCTGGCACACACTTGGATTCAATGTTTTTAACTCTTTATCCCCGAGGGGACAAAACCCACTACAACGTGCCCTTTTTTGGTGCTAAATCTAAAAATTACAAAATCGTCACAAATGGGTCATTAAATCGGAGCTAACAAATTTGACCTATTTTGATAGTTCTTCATCTAATGAATGAACTTCCGGTATAAGAGACCTGTTTTCTGCAATTGACAAAAAAGTAATTTGATCTCGAAGTCGTCGTAAAGGAATGTGCCCGAGCCGCTGCTAGCGGCTCACCGGCATTGTGGTTCCGACCATGAGCTGCTAGGAGCGGCTTGTCGGAGATAAAGAGTTTATTCATACCATCTCTTATTGTCGGATGAGAAAAACTTGCAGTTGAGTCAACAGCTGAAATCTCTGTGATACCTGTGTTTTACATCACTGCAACCCTAGACAAGTTGTGGGTGTGTTTGGGATCAAGGCTTTGGTTTTTATGTCGCATAGAACTTTTAACACGAAGCCAGTAAACACTGAATTCTTGTTACCACAAAAAAGATTTCAAATTTTCCCCCACCCCTTCCCCCTTTTTTTCTAACCCTCTTTATTCTATGCAATGCAACTTTCCCCAACACAGAATGGGCTCATGGAGAAATTTTCTGCGCAGGTGAAGTTTGTGGTATTAGGGTTTTACTGCAGTCAATTTTACTGCGTTGAATTGTACCTGAATAAATTTGCCTGTGTGCATGGTCCCGTATTTCAGATCACCCTTTCGAGAGCACTAAGAACAGCCTGTGCCTCACACACTGATAGCATTTTCAGTGGGACATGACCCCTTGAATTCTATGGTCAGCATTAGCAAATATTGTAGATGGTCAAATAAATGAGAAAAAGCACTATCTGAATTTCAGAACAATGGATATATATTGTCGAACCTGCTCTAACGACCAACCAGCTATCCAAGACAATCAAATATACAAATGAACTCTTCCCACTTCCCTCCTTGAGTTTTTTCTGTGTTATAATGACACTATACAAAAGACCACCTGTCTAAGATTACTTCTTTTTTCTTTGACAATGGGTGGTTGTCTTGAACAGGTTCGACTGTATACACCCTAAGCGGGCTCATCACCAGTTGTTAAAGCTCATTGTCCACCACTTGAGCGCTCTCATGCATGCGTGTTCGTGAGTGTGCATGCATGAGTATGTGCATGCGCGTGCGTGTGTGTGTAGCAGCTGTAAGATAATCCTATTTTTATTAATCCTGTTGTTGATGAGCTGACCTCTCTGTGTCCCTACAACTGTTATCTTACCCCCCCCCCCCCCCTCTTGGCAGTGCTACTGACTGAATTGTCTTTTGGCCATTCCCTAAGCGGGGATATTAACATGTTCTTATGCACAGTAGAATTGTAAATGGGCTGATTTATCTATGTCATACTCATACTGTGCCGGAACAACATGGGGAAACTGCTGCTTTTTCTTTCCTCATCCTTACTATCGTCATTTTTATTCTACTTCTTTTGTATGTTTGTCACTCTCTCTCGTGTGAACTGCTATATCCGGGGTGCCTTGATAGTCTAAGCAGACTTTGTGCTGTTGAGGCTAGAGAGGTGAGCAGAGTAAACCTGATTCCCCTTTTGGACTTTTCTGTTGACATCCACCCCTTGGCGCTCATATGACCTTATGCAGTTGCGAGCACCATAAAACCTTACTAAAACTAAACAACTGTTATCTTTTCTTCTGTTCATGTCCTTGAATTCCTTTTTTGATTCCCTGCATATCTCTGCTCTTGCATTTGTTTTCATTTATTCGGATGAGTCAGGGAAATATTGTAAATAGCAACAGCTGATACTTTCTCACCTTCCACCTCTGAAACTTGAAATGTCGTTCTCCTTTACACCGGTGGATCACACCCAGATGTGACTTCATATGCAATTATTTTGTTTTTAGAACTAGTTTGTTTAGATTGTGTGTATCTGTGTTGTGTTGTGTGTGTGTGTGTATCTGTGTTGTGTGTGTGTGTGTGATGAGTTGATTTTTTTCAGTGGCTGATTTGTTCTTTTACCATGGGTTTTTCACAGACATGAGTTGATGTTGTAAACTGTAAGATAAGACAGTCTTGTTGCACACGTTGAGAGGGAGGTGCTGATTTTCTGGATAAATCCAGAAGTCAGGATATCTGAAATTGCCCATGCGCTGCTAAAAGCGAAATGCTCGCAGCTAAAGGGATTTTAAAACAACAACAACCACATCTGAAATTGCCCAGATTTTGTAATATACTCATCCTAATACATTTATAATTTTAGTCTGTTTTGCACATCATATTACGCTTTATACAAAAAAGAGTCTTGATACAAAATGCGTTAGCCAATAATATGATTTGTAAATTTTGAGTTCTTGCATGCACACTTCCATGAGGTCCTAAAAGTACATAATTTTTTTCGTAACTTTGGTATGTAGAGAAATTAAAAATACCGTCAAACCTGTGTAAGATGGCCGCGCATTGTCAAGGAGAAAAGTGGCCATATACACAGGTGGTCATCATACACAGGACTGATCAAAATGAAGAAGAAAAAAAATAAACATTTACTTCTGAGGTCTCAACTGGTGGTGGTCGCAGGCTTAGAGCTGCCATAGGGCTCATTAATATGGGTTTTTTTTTAATTGTTGTATTTTTTTCTTTTGAAAGGGGGGGGAGGATAGTACGGTTTTTGTGGGATCTTTTGTTGTTCTTTTTCATGAAAAAAATTATGGTTCCATGAAAGGTCAAACAAAACTAAATGCGAGGAAGGCGAAGTGCCATAGTAAAACAGACAAATGGATCGCCCCCATTCGTCGAATGAGTGACACTTTTGTCGAGAGTTGTTGTGTTGACTTCCATTGTTATGGACTGGCTTTATGGACTGATTTATTGGCGGGGCTTATAGGTTATGACGGATCACACGCTTCCTTTTCCAGCAGTTGAAAATTTATTATTACCCATTGGAAAACTTGGGTAAACATTGGGAGCGACCTAAGCAACATGACCGTTTCATCCATTGGACAGTTGAACAAATTATGTCAGCTCATCCTCAGCATCAGGGGGAAATGCATAATTTTTTATAACCCTGTCCGTCTCGGCCAGGTCAATTTTATTGTGGGGTGATAATAAAGGGTCGCCACAGCCGCGTCAAACAGGTGCCTGTTTTACACTGTTAAATTGTACAGAAAAAATGCAAGGGAGGAATGGAAAGTGGCTGTTTGTACAGGGGGCCGTCATAGCAGTTTTGACTGTATTACTTTTGTGATCTATACAAAGTACCATATTATGTGACTATGAAAGCTTTTTTCAAAGTTGTGAGTTCTCAAATTATTTGTGATTATTTGTCGCTTTCTTATTCATGATCGGAGGAGCTCTGAATGCTTGCGGGTGGGAGATCTTACTTCTTTTTTCCCCACTGTTCTTTCAATCTGCCTACCTTACTTTTTCTCTTGCACTTTTCTTCTTCTTTTTTTTAAAAGTGTAAATGTTCATCAATGCTATTTAGATCATTTAAGAGACCGGCTTTGATCCTGTAGAAAGATCAAGATTAAAAAATTCTCCCCTCAAGGGAACCAAACTGAGATCTGCTCTTTATTTGATATAACAAACAAGATGTCTGTCTGTCTGTTTTTCTATGTTGCTTATTCCTTGCACAAAATCACTGGTATCTTGTGGATATGCTTCTCTTTATTCTAGCTAGATCCCAACTAAACCCCCCCCCCTCCCCCACCCCCCACCCCAAAATTTGATTTTTTTCAGGAATCTTTCAAGAGTGAATTTACTTCAGGAGATGGGAAACCTGGTATGTTTTTGATGAGACAATTGTTTTTGTTATTGTTTTTGCAATCTTTTCCTTTTTGCTGCAGACATAATGGTTGAAGTGCTTTTCTAGTTGCTCTTGCTTTCTCTCTGTTGTTTCTGTCTATCTGTTTTGGTTTCTATCTGCATTAAATGACCGTTATTATGTTGTTATGTTCCTCTTTACTCAGAATGTGTTCTTACCTCAGACCAAGCTTTCTCCCTTCCAAATTACCTTTTACGTTTCTGGAAAGGTATAACACTATAGGAAAATTCATAATCATAAGTATTTTACATCCATGTGGACACAGTTCATATCTTTTAGGGGGCAAGCTGCTTTGACATTGTCTGTCAGGGTCAACCAAAAGGGCTGAGAGGGACACAAAATCCCAGCAGTCAGGTTGAGGTATTCAATCCAAAAAATAAAAAAAAAATCCCCCAGGAGGAAATTGAATTCATTTATCTTCTGTGCATGATGGTGATGGGCCTATCCATTACACCACAGACACCGGTAATTTGAAAGAGCTTTCCTCAGTGCCTTGTCATGCTAAGTGTGTCATGCTTGTCTGATAAGCTATCCTATTAAATTGTTCATGCTCAGTGACAAGAAGTTAGATGAACTGTTTCTTTCTCAACCTTTCAATTTGACAGGTTTTGCATTCCCTGGTAAGTCAAATTGTCGAAAATTGTGTAATTCATTGACAAACCTGGTATGTCAAGATGGCATTGTCTAAGATTGGTTGTAGTAGCACTGCTTCATTCTCCACTGTCAGGATTGTATTGGGTTCTTTTTGTTTCTATTTTTAATGGTTATTTTTTATAGTTTCAGATTATATTATATAACGATAAACGTTTTAAATCCCTCGGGGCGGTGCCATTGACTGAAGTGTCTTCAGGCCATTCCCAAAGGGGGGACATTTCTCGTCTAATGCACAGTAGAATTGTAAATGAACTGATCCAACAATGTCATGCTCATAACTGTGCCTGAACTACAACAGGGAACTGCTTCTTTTTCTTTCATAATCCTTACTATCGTCATTTTCCTCTACTTCTTTTGTATGTTTGTCACACTCTTGTGACCCGCTATTTCCGGGGTGCCTTGATAGACGAAGCAGACTTTGTGCTGTTGAAGCTAGAGAGGTGAGCAAAGTAAGTCTGATTCCCTGTAAGGACTTCTCTGTTGACATCCACCCCTTGGCGCTCATATGACCTTATGCAGTTGCTAGTGCCGTAAAACCTCTACTAAAACAAAAACAAAAACATTTTAGATCATATTTTCACAATGTTCTTAAATGGAAATTTAAGTGGGTGGTTGGAGAGCGCCTCTGATGATTCCTACTCCTTTTATTTCCTTTGTTGTTACTGTCTTTCTTGTTTTGTTTTTTTTCTCTTGTTCTCAATGACGGTTACTGTGTGCTGATATGCTTCTCTTTACTCAGACTGAGAAGTTTCTGTTCTTCCACAGCTCATCATGACTTTGGGCATTTCTATGGTGAGTGTGTTATTCTTTTAGCATAGTCAATAAATGAAATATAACATAATATCATTAGTGTCACAAGCATTGTGCTTAAGTCCATGTGGGTACTTTTTTTTCGTCAGAGACAAAAAGTGGCACTCATATGACCTTATGCAGTTGCAAGCGCTGTAAAACCTAACAAAAACAAAGACACAAAATAGCTAGTCTAGTTTTTCTTTTATGTTGGTTCTTACGAGGAATCATGAAGAGCAAGAAAATTGTAATTCTTGAGCATTTCATTTTAAGTACTGCATTTTGGTGATGTTGAAAGGTGCATCTTTGGTAGAGCTTTTGGAGGATGTAAAAAGAAAAAAATTGTTCAAATTTAGGATTAAGTGGATTTCTTGCGATAGCGACAATATTATGAAGACAATAGAGGCAAAGATGGCAGTGCCATGATTTTATGATTCTGAGAAATCCTAGCTTTAAATTTTGGAATCTTCACACATCTGAAGGGAAGACACTATTGAAACAACAAAACTCTTTTTGTGTGCTGCTGAAATGCAGCAGTAAAACTTCTATTCCCCCCCCCCCCCCCCTTGCTGTCTGTTCTTTGAATTGGTGTTTTTACGGTCCCATTGACATAGTTTTGATAATTTAGGAGGAAGGCTTCCGACTTCGCCTATCATGCAGAGCTAACTTGGGTTGAGAAGATACAAAATTCCAGCACGAGCAGAAACTCTGTAAAAATGTTCTCCCCACTTGGGAATCAAACCTGAGTCTCCTACATGTGAGTAAAAAAAAATAAAAATTTAATGAGACATTTAAAAAAATTATAGGCCTATATATAGGAATTTTTTTTTTATTCTTTTAATTGTTCAATAACATTTTAATTCAAATACACATTGTAAAGTCATTTTGATTTCCCCTTTAGGATCAAGCTACATTGCTGGACCAGACGGCAGCCGGACTCCTGTGAGTTGAACATCTTTGATGAAATTATTTTGGATTATTTTCTTTGTTGAACTTTACTCATTGAAATGTATTTTTATTGATTTTTCTGTTTGTGTGTGTGCATTTGTATTGTTGATCATTGTTGTTTATTTATTTATTGTTGGTGGGGGTTTTTTCGTTGTTTTGTTTTGGGTTTTTTTAATGTTTTTGTCAAACAATATATACTAAAGATTATTAATTCTTCGATGTGTGAAAAAAGAGTGAGTCTTGCACTCGGATTCAACACTCATCCACCCTAATATTCAGAACGATAACAGCCTCTGAATCACAAAGTCCCTCGGTGCTCCATTATAAGCTTCGTTGGTATCATGTTGGGCTGTGGAATGTGTTCCCCTGGTTAAAATTTCTAAGTGGGCTTTTTTTTGTTTTGGTTAGTATTTTACGGAGCTCTCAACTGCATAAGGTCATATATGAGCATGAGCCCGCAACATTTGCATGTTGGTAGGAATTAATTTTGAATTTTGCGCGGATGGCAGCCGAAGCATTCTATTATCGATTTTGGACCACCAAAGGGTCTTTAACATGCACTACTTGCACAGGGGACCTCCAAGATTTTTCGCCCTAATCCAAGAAGGCTAGCTGTTATATAGCTCTTACCCACCCTAAGATAAGGGGTGTGGCTGAAAGACAACAGTAAGGAGCCATGGAGGTGCAGTTGAAAGGCTGCAGAAATACCCAGAAGCCCAGAGGAGTTGGCAAAGGGGGAGAGGGGGAGATTGAAAGTGGAGATGTTAGCAGACAACAGAATATGGCTAGAGAGCGAGAGAGGAGAAAGGATAATTTTTTTTAGAGAGAAGTTTTCTGTCCCTGTCAGATTTTGAACCCAGGACCTATTCAGTCAACCTCTGAGCCAGAGATGACACCACCCCCCCCCCCCCCTCCCAGGGCAGTGCTACTGACTGAAGTTGACTTTAGGCCTTTCCCAAAGGGGGGATATTAACATGTTCTTTTGCACAGTAGAATTGTAAATGGGCTGATTTATCAATGTCATGCACACACTGTGCTGAAACAACATACAGGGAACTGCTGCTATTTCTTTCCTCATCCTTCTTTCGTCATTTTTCATTTACTTCTTTTGTATGTTTGTCCCTCTCTTGTGAACTGCTATTTCGGGGGTGCCTTGATAGTCGAAGCAGATTTTGTGCTATTGAGGCTCGAGAGGTGAGCAGAGTAAGCCTGATTCCCCGTTTGGACTTCTCTGTTGAGATCCACCCCTTTGGCGCTCATATGACCTTATGCAGTTGCGAGCGCCTTACTAAAACTAAACTAAAGAGATGACACCTTCAGGTATTGGAGACAGACATTAACTTTGGAGGTCCCGCCTTTTAAATAACCCATGGCTACAAAATCCTTAATACATGTATTCTGAACTAGAAAAGCCTCTGAATCACAAGGACCCTAATATTGTGGACTGTTCCACTTTGAATCACAATAGTCTCTGTCAAATAAGCTGAATGATACAGCCTCTGAATCACAAAGTCCCTCATAGTCTTAACTGGAAAAGCCTCTGAATCACAAAGTCCCTCATAGTCTTAAATGGAAAAGCCTCTGAATCACAAAGTCCCTCATAGTCTTAACTGGAAAAGCCTCTGAATCACAAAGTCTCTAATACACTGAACAATGACAGCCTTTGAGCACAAAGTTCCTAATGTTCTGAACAACAACAGCCTCTACGAAAGCGAAAGCGTGTGCTTTTAAATACATCAGAAGAAACTTACACTAACCACCCATATCTTCCTATTTTAAAAATATACCCTCTACGCACTCCACCAAGCGGGTGGTTGGAGAGCGCCAATGACACTGGCTAGTCCTACTTCTTTTTTTCCTCTCAGTTCTTTCTGTCTGTCTTTCTTACTTCTCCCCAGCACTAAATGATCATTGCTGTGCCGATATGCTTCTCTTTACTCCTTTACTCAAACGAACAAACAAACACTCAACCAATCATCCCACCTCCAAAATAATTATGTCAACGGGTGCGTAAAACGGTTAGAATAATTACAGCAATTAATTGACATAAGAGAACCGCCTGTCGAAACTGACTGGATGACCTACTTCAGGTCGGTCAGACAGATGTGAAGGTCGTACCGGACAGTAACAGTTACTGTATGCCTGGTTGCTCTGACCGTAACACGCGTGTGTCAAAAGGTGAGACTACCCCCCCC
>NW_004798331.1:72230-72928 GCF_000002075.1 Aplysia californica
GGAGTAATGGAGTATCAATGTTTGTTTGCTAGTACGGCTAGGAAGTTGTGTCCCTTTCATCACAAGATTGGCCCCTTCAGGCGAAGTTGACGCAGCCTGCCTCCTAAGTTATCTTAATGCTGTCGATGAGGAGAGTAGGGCGTTTAGCTGTCATAGTTTTATGGGGAAAAGTGACACAAAAAACGGTGAAATGGTATAGATTTAACGCCCCTATCAACACTATTAGGTTATTTAAGGGGCGGGACCTCCTAGTTTAACGTCCGTCTCCGATAGGACCGAGCCAAGTGGGAAGTTCGTGTAAAGTGCCTTTCCCAAGGACACAACGTCGGACCGAGCTGAGGCTCGAACCCCCGAACTCGCAATCTCACGATTACGAGTCCGGTAAAGTGACACATGTGTTTCCAAAGTTTCCAAATAGTAATAAATAGTGTGCACGTTATTGTCGTAGTTTTTTAAAATATTTTTGTTTTGTTTTCTGTTGTTGTTTTTTTTCTCCCTTTGCTGGGTGGCGTTAAAGAGGTCCTCAAAAATAATAACTTAATATTATTAGGAAGTCACCCGCCTAACCCCTGACGGTGCCGACAAATTACTCCTCCCCTTGACTAGATCTAACGATACAAAAAGAATAAAGTAAAGTAAATTAGATAAAGAAAGAAAAGTTGAAAATGTTTATAAGGAAGTTAAGCTTCATCCCCCAC
>NW_004798331.1:74956-85112 GCF_000002075.1 Aplysia californica
CCCATTTCTTCCCAAAAACATTATTCACATAAACTTTCAAAAACAGAATAAATTGATAGGGAGTTTAAGAAATTGAGCAAAAAAAAATTTTCCTTAAAATTGAGCATGGCAGTGAACACCAATCTGAACTCTAGTATAGTGACAAAATAAATGTAAGCACTTTTAGGAAAATTTATAGATTTGTGCTTAATTTAAGAAAATTATTTTTGTGTTGACTTGCCGAGTTTCTCAATACTTTAACAAATAAACAAACCAAAACGGGACCAAATGTTATCAAACTGTCTGGGTTTTTTTCTTCCAGATGACTCAGAGGCTGGACTTGTATGCTGAGGAGATGCGTGAAGCCATCAGATCAGACTGGAAGCCAGACCTGGTCACAGATTCCTCATCAAGGAATAGGTTTTTGTAGATGTCCATCATTAAATGATGAGGATGGATTCGTCTCCACATTCCCCTTAATACTGTGTCAAAATGAAGGAAGTAATTAATACAAATTACTTATCTAGTATTTTTTGTAGTCATATTGTTTCACTTATATACAATTAATTATTATCTGTACCAAGTACTTTAAGTATTTTTAATGCTGTGTGCATATTTACGCAATTTTTTTGTCTTTTCAAAGACGATGTGCCTATTCGCAAATGGTTCGATAACTTAGAATTAAGTACTTTAAGAAACTAGAGCTTTTCATAAATGATTATTTGATTAGTTATCCGTAATGTTCTCAGACATTGTACCTAATCCTATTCAAATTTTTCTGATCAGCAATGATAAATTGTTAAAAAATCTAAGCTTTAGATAAAGGGTAATTTGATTCATTTGATGCTCTGAAAAATCAAAGTCATATACTCTTATTAAGGAAATGCATAAATTATATACCAATTTGAAAAATGTTATCTGTATGAAGCCTCGATTTGTGAAATTAAGGTCCAACTGACTATCCGTTAAACAGCAATTTTGAATGTGTTTTGTGGAATGATTTAAAAGTAACCCAAAAATAACAGCTCAAAGAGTTTTAAGCTGAGCTTTGAAAAGTTATATATTGTGTTTTTTACAATTAATTTTGAATGTAAATTCTTTTTTTTTTTTTGGTTTCCTCGAATGAAATCAAAATATAGAGTTCTATACACCCCTATACTGTTTCAACAGCCTTGCTTTAAGTTTTTGAGATGAAAAATCAGTTCTCTGTTGTTTTATGTATATTTTTTCGATGTAAAAGTTCACTGGTTATGAATAAAAGTAAATAGTGACTCACCCACCCACCCCCCTTCTATTTTTACAAAAAAATTAAAAACCTCTTTGAAACATCTGTCATCCTTATCTCTCCTCCTTGTATGTTACTCTCTAGTAACACCTCTATTCTTATGGCACTTGTGTGGCCTATTTGTGTTGCTAAAGCCATGAAACTTTTACTACCACGAACTAATCTGTTTCAGTTGAACAGTAGCCTAAATGTGAGGCAGTGTGGTGGAATCAGGCTCTCGTCAAAATAATCAAAGTGAAGAAACTTGCATTTTTCCGCAGGTTTGCGAATTTTTATCCAATTTTTGTTTTTTGGCTCAACATCTTTCATGCCCATTGAAGAACTCATTTTTGTGTGGATTTTTCTGAAAAACGTTGATTAAAGGCACAAAAAAATGTAAATTTTCAGTTACCACGGACTCTGAAGCTAAGGAAATAAACAAATCTTTAGCAGCCATTTTCTCACAATTTTATCTCTGAAAACAGGTGACCCCTACCTCCTTCAATCGCAAATATCTCGACTTGTATTCAAGATAAATGGATATTTTTTTCATCCAAATAAAGACAAGTGAACAAGCTTTAAGATAATACCAATAACTCTACATGCCCAAAAATTGATGAGAGCCTGATTCCACCACGCTGCCTCACAAACGTTGTCATACTTGCCATGTGTTGGATTTTGCCTTCCTCTTGGGAGTTATAGACTCCACCAGTGCCTGTGGTGTATTGATTCGTTTCTTTGCCATTACATGCTGAAGATGTGGGTTTGATTCCTATGTCGGGGAAGGGTTTTTTTGTGTGTTTTTTTTAACAATCCAGTATCTCCGTACATCTTCTGGGACTTTATATCCCTCTCTGCCCTGTGTTAGCCCTAACAAGCAGGGTCCAAACAGCCTGCCTTTTAAATTATCTAAATTGTGTTGATGGGGGTGTAAAACATTTACAAATACAAAGCATTCTATCTCAGCAACTTTTATTTTACGTATATCAATATTTCTGTATTTCTATGCTACACAAGACGTGCCAGTTGAATGTTTTGTTTTTCTGTGCAGATTTTGAAAATGTTTTCCCCAGAATTGATTGTATCCAGGAAACTTTTATTGTATTTTATTGCATGTTTGTATTTCCTAGGAATGTCTAATTGAAGACTTGTATTTTTCTGAAAAATTCAGGGGTTGATCAGGAAGACATGCAAATATGTCATATGCAGGCTCACAAGCACAAATATTCACTTTAGCTTGCACATGCACATGTGTGTTCAACACACACACACACTCACGCACATAACACACGCTTAAATACATGCATACAGCACACTCAAGTCTTTGCTAAGTTGGTGGATTATTACTGTTTTTATTCCAATTTAGTTAAGATTTGTGAATGAACATTCCTTTTTTACAAATGTATAATTTATATAATATATCATACATGTATCATAGATCTATACTTGCTTGCCGTGTACACTTGGATCTATAGTTTTGATTTATGCATTTGAAATGATTCTAGTCACTCTTTCCTTCCTTCATGCTGTTCTTGGATTTATAGGCAGTAGAAGTGGGTGATGTCTGATGCAGGTCTGCAAAGTTGTATTCTTTCGTGTAATAGTATAACACAATTTTGATAATAATGATAATGATAGGTCTAATGATAATAATATTGATAATAATGAGAATCTTAATAACAATAATAATAATAATGATAATGATGATAATGATAATAATAATTATGATAACAATAATAGTAGTAGTAGTAGTAGGCTAATAATCATAATAATAATAGTAATGATAATGATGATGATAATAATAACAATAATAATAATAAATAAATAAATAGCTTTTGTATAGCGCATATCCCCGCTCAACAGCGAGTAAGCTCTCTGCATTTAACAATTTATATCATTACCCCAGCAGCAGACTATAGAACACCCAGAAATATTCTCCTGCTTCCTGAGAAGCGTACAGTCCAAGCAGCTGATTAAGCGCTCTGACACTAACAAACTTGTAAGATCTTTCGCTGTCTATAGTCAGGTTCCTATTCCCACCTGAATGAAGTGTGGAGAATTTGCATAATGTGCCTCTCCCAAGGACACAGTGTCAGGCGCCCTGTGGGGTTCGAATGCCCGACCTTTTGGTTGTGAGCCTAATAGTGTAACCACTAGACTACCGATGCCACGATATTTTTAGATTTTCAATAATTTCTTATGGATCTCTTGTTTAAAAAAATACAGATACCTCTTGTGGGTGGTTGGAGGGTTCCTCTCGTACCTTCTACCTCTTTTCTTTTTTGTGTTCTTTTTGTCTGTCTATCTTGTTTTTTCGTTGTACTTAACGACTGTTGTTGCCTTTACTATAACTTTGAGATGCCTTTCTGCACAAAAGTCCTCAGTGAACTCAGCCAGCGTGTGCTGTGATATTGTTTTGAAAAGATCTTCAATCGGTGCCTTACTTACCTATTGTGTTAATTTCCCAGTTTTCCATATTCATTTTCTCTTGTGATATATATTATGATATTTGCATAGATTTATGTTTTACCTACAGATTTGTACTGTTACCGGCGTCTGTGGTGTAGTGGTTAGGCATTTTGTTTGCGCATACAGGAAACCCAAGTTCAATTCCCAGATGGAAAGGACATTTTTATCAAGTATCTCAGGTTTTCTGCTGCGATATTGTATTCCTCTCAGCTTGAGTTGGAAGCCCCCCTCATAAGTTATCAAAATCGTGCCTATGAGGGCGTAAAACACCTGCTGTTTATTTTAGATGATTCATTTCTCCTTATGATATATAATAATATAGATTTTTGTTCTACCTATACAGTAGCTGCAATGAGATGGTGGTTGAATAGCTTATAAGTTTTCGCAATGAACCATACTGTGTCGGTAATATCAACAGAATTTTTTACTTGGATATGATTAATATGAACCGTATTCAGTGAAGGGTAGAGAATGATTGGTTAGATACTCAGAAAAGTTCAAGTTATTTTGAAATAAATTGTGGATGGCCTTAGTTTGAATCTCATTTCTCACAATCTTCCGAGGATCTTATACTTACATGTGTTTTGCTCTTGAAGTTTTTTTTTCACTCGGTTATGTACCGACGTGGTTCGGTTGTATCGGAGATGGAAGATCAACTCAGAAGTCCTGCCTCATGAAAAAGCTTCCAGACACTGTTGAAAAGGTTGTTGAATCCCTACACTGCACCAAAGATTTTCAGTAATTCAATTAATTGCTCAAAGACAGCTTTAGTAAAAGCTTCAAAAGACTGTATGGTGTGTACCGTGTGTGTGTGTATATATATATATATATATATATATATATTATATAATATTTTATATATATATATATACCAAATGACACAAAGTCTAATGTATGGACGTGGGTGAACTCATTTTTGTGAATTATTGAAAAATGGAGTTATTTGTTTATCATTGCCAGTGTGTGCTCTCAATGCCTCAAGTGAAGTACTTGCTTTATGGTCACTGTTTATATGGTTATATTTTATGAACCGATACGCAAAAAAAAAGCAGAAAAGGATGTTCTAATATCAATGAACCTGAGATTCTTCTTTTATTTTCAATTAAATTCATTGTGATATATTTTTGTTATCACTGTATAATATGATGAACCTTTTAAATGGAGAGGGAAATTCGGCTAAAAAAGTATGTATTACTAAACTTGAGATTTTATTTTATTTGTTCTGAAGGTTTATGTGATATAATATGGCATTCCTATGTGTGAAAACAGTTGCAAGAATTTCTATCGTTTGTGAAGAAAATATGAGAAGTAAGAATGAGGAGGTTTATGGATTCTTTAGAATCATTGGGGGGGAAAAACATGGGCCATTGATAAAAACGAAACCTAATTGCCTTTGAAAAATATGGTGATATTAGATGTTCTATTGAGAGAAATAATTTCAGATCGTGTACATCAATAGATTACTAGATACATTGTACTATTTTCAAGGAAAATAGTATGAGAGTGTCAGGTGAGAAAAAAAAAGAAAAAAAAAAGAGAATATAGACACTTTTATGCCAATGTCGTATTTTGCAGTTTCTGCTCCGTAAATTAATGTTATGTTAAGACATGGTGCTTCAGGGTTTCCAAGCAATTTTTTCAGACAAAATAAGACTTCATCTGATTTCAAATTTACGCAGTGTGCAACTGTTACCATCAATAGGATCTCGAGACGATTTTAGAAAAGTAGCGCTAGATGTAATTTTCATGAAACCAGGATTAATGTATTGCTGTATTATGAAAAGAAAAGAGGAGTAATATACTTTCTTTATGTATTTACTTTACTCATCTGTAGCGGAGCTTTTATAATAAAGCATATACATTATACCATTTACGTGTATGTTTACTTACTTTCATAAAATCTGTCTTTGTTTGTTTTTTCTAGTTCAATTGGGTTAAAGTGAATTTTGACATATCACCCCCACCCCTTCCCCACCTTTACCATTCAAGATTTTTCTCGTAGACCACTGTTTGTGTATATGTGTGTGTACATTCTTCTCGAGAATCTGAAGGGGTTGAGAGAGAGAGAGAGAGAGAGAGATAGAGAGAGAGAGAGAAAGACAGAGAGAGAGACACAGAGAGGGGGGGGGGCACACAGAGTGAGAGAGAGGGACAGACAGAGAAAGTCAGAGAGAGATACAGAGAGAAATGGGGGGGGGGCAGAGATGGAGAGAAAGACAGACAGACAGAGACGGACAGACCGATAGAGATAGACAAAGAGAGAGAGAGAAAGACATAGAAAGAGAGGGGGGCACACAGATGGAGAGAGAGAGAGAGAGAGAGAGAGAGAGAGTAGACTACACAGGAATTATACATGTTTCACCAGTGTCTAGAAAATCAGTAAACAAGATCAGGCGAGACCAAATTCGAAACTCAGTATTAAGACAAATGATGGGAACAATAAATGATGTCATGCATCACATCCAACACCAAAGAATCAAATGGTTCGGATATGTCATGCGATTACCAACACATCATAGCGTGCGTACATGATTTTAAAAATCTATGGCAACAAGGCTAGAAGGCGACCGAGAAAGACCTGGATAGATGGAGTCAGGGAAGTTTACATGGCACCCCCTGACCCAAGCTCTCCGGCTGGTGGAAGAGAGACGTTTCTTTCTTCCCGCAACGCCCAAAAGGGTATTAGCGGCGAATAAAAGTAAAATAAGTCACCAGTGTCTGTGGTGTAACCATTGGACTCTTCGTGCTGTTGCACACAGAAGATGTGAGTTCAATTCCCGTGAAGGGGAGGATTCTCTTTTTTTTTTCCAATAAAAAGTTATAACTTTTTTGCCTGCTGGGACTTCGCATCCCATTCAGCCTGGTTTGATCCTTATGTCAGGCAAGATAGAAGCAGCCTGCCTCCTAATAAATGATCTGAATTGTTTTGATAGGGGCGTAAAACATTTACAATTTGTCCTCTCTAGTTCTAAAATTGTTTTTTTTGGTGTGACGGTTAGGAGCTTCCTTGACGCAAGCAGAGGACCCGAGTTTGATTCCTGAGGGAGGATAATTTTTATCGAGTATCTCGGTCTTTCTGCCGGAGTTGTCCTTGACAGGCAAAGTCGGAAGCCCGCCTTCTAAATTAGCTAAATTGTGAGGTTGGGGACGTAAAAATACTCTCTCTCTCTCTCTCTCTCTCTCTCTCTCTCTCTCTCTCTCTCTCTCTCTCTCTCTCTCTCTCTCTCACACACACACACACACACACACACACACACACACACACACACACACACACTCTCTCTCTCTCTCACTCTCTCTTTTTCTCTCTCACTCTCTCTTTCTCTTTCTCTCTCTCTCTCTCTCTCTCTCTCTCTCTCTCTCTCTCTCTCTCTCTCTCTCCCCCCACCACCCCCCACTCCCCGAGAATAATATATAATATACACAAGTACATAAACAGTAGTCAGGAATACCAGACACACTGCAATATTTTTTTCTCTTTAAACCGACACTGGTAAAATATGAAAACCCTCTCATCATCTCCTCTTCTATGCTACAATTTAACTCTATAAAACACTATCAAACCTGCTCTAACGGCTACCTGTTATATAATCACCTGTACAAACGATAACTTCTCATTTCCTCCCTATGTATTATTTTGACACTATGTAAATTTTTTAATAGGCCTCCCGTTTACTACGGCCGTTTTTCTCTCCTCACTAATCCATAGTCGTCCCAGACAGTTTCGACGGAGAGACAGCAGTAAGAATTAGCCAAGTAATAGTAATAGTAGTAATAAGGCTGCAAAGAGAGATCAGGAGCCCAGAGGAGGGGACAAAGGGGTGGATGGGGGTGGTAGGGGCTGATTGAAAGGGGAGACGAAAGCAGACGACAGAACATGGTTAGATAGCAGGAAAGGAGATGAAAGGAGACAATTTTTAGAGAAGGACATTTTCTGTCACTATCAGATTTCGAACCCGGGACCTATTGAATGAAAGGCTAACACCGTAATATCTGGGCCACGAGAGCCCCCTATCACAGGTTAAGAACTGTGAGAAATACAGAGCAGGGAAAGGAACATAATAATTATTTTGAAAAGACCCAATCATTGGACTGCACAATTTGGGGAAACGTTCCAAATGAAGTATACGTGCTTTTGACTTAAATTTTAAGTAGATTGGAAAAAATAGAAATTGAGGTCTCAAAATTATAATCCTACTCCTACTGAGTTTAGTTTTTTTTTTATAAGAGATGGAAAAACACAAATTGCAAGTGTTTGAAAAGCTTGTCAAATTTTTTACTTGTTGCTGATTTCAGAGTTAGGCTACTCAAACTATTTTTTTTTCTTTATTTTCTCACGATACTTTCTCTTTTACATTTTACTAGACTGTACTCCATCACCCTGAATTTAACAAAACAGAGCTTAGAACAAACATAGCATCGTAGTGAAATCAGACGCTCGTCATAAATAATGATTAATAAAAGAAATCTGCATTTCCGTTCCTTAGGTAATTTCTATCATATGTTTGGTGGTTTTATGCCCTTTAAATTTATGTCACGTTAAGTCAATTAAAAAGCACACCCCTTAGTGGATTTTTTTTTAAATGTTGATCAAAGGCACAAATAACACGTTATGTAAATTTGTAGTTTCCAAGGATACCTGGAAGTCACCAAACGTTGGCGGCCAGTTTCTCACTAATAATTTTAACTTTGACGCCATATTCGACCTTCAATCGCAAATATATCTAATTCTTTTCAAGATAGATGGATTGTTTTGTTTTTGTTTTCATCGAAAGCAAGACAAATGAAAAAGCTTTAAGATTATATCAATAACTCCATCTGTTCACAAAACTGACGAGCGCCTGCTTCCACTGTGTCGTGACACAAAATTATATCGGACGTTTATAAAGGGAACAAGACATCCGTACTTGATCGTATTTTTGATTCAGAAAGACGGCTAAGGTGCACTATCTATACAAAGCCCCTTTTTTTTTCTTCATGTCGAAAGCTTAATGAATGCATCTCGTGATCCCAAGGACCTTTTTTTCCCTCCATCATTCGTTGAACTGAAAACTTTTGAAAACGTTTACAGCAAAGTTCAACCCCCCTCCCCCCTAAAAAACAGGAAAACTAAATTACTTCCCTCCCCCCCCCCCTCCGAACCCACCCTCCCCAGGAGAGCAATTGTCATTGTTATATAACTCATTCATATTTATTGCAGTCTAGCATTTTTTTTTTATGATCTAACGAAACAAAGCAAAACAAAATTTCGCCAGGTAGGCTTGCATGCAGCATGCTTTGCTGAATTAATTTTGTTTTGCTGTACACTTTAATGGGAACACGTGATAATCTTGAAATAGGCCTACTATACTTTATGTTTAGCCTTGCATGGAATACATTATATGTGTTTGGTCTTGCATGACGTCCTACCTCTTCGGAAACATTTGAGGGATTTAACTCTTTAAGGACACATGTACCCGACCAAAAGCAATGTAGCGGCCCATTTCAAGCCATCAGACACAAATCAGTGACATGAAGTTGCATAGTATTTCACGGTGGGCCTATACAATTAAAAACAAATATATATATATATATATAAATATGCTTTTCCATGCCTGCCTCATAAAATTTTCAGGCAAAGAAAAAAAGGATGGAAAAATGTGCATGAGTAACGAAGTTGTACTTTTTTTTTTTAAACTCCATAATAACGCGTCTTCAATGAGTTAAGCTGCAGTTATCTAACAAGAGCCAGAAATATCCATAGTATGCAATTTAGCTGACAAGTACAAGAAATAAAAACAAAAACAAAAACGCAAAACAAAACCGGAGGATTCTATCTTTATGTTCCATATCGTGCTCCTGACTAGCCGTCTTTCAAGCTGCACAAAGTATAGGAAAAAAAGGCGTATTGGGTGGTTGGCAGGTGTTCTGGTGTGGTGTGCTCCTCCTTTCCCATCTACCATCTATCGTCCTTATCTCCCCCGCTTCTCCTTTTTGGTGTTTGTTTCTCTCTTAAAATGATTGTCACACCTCGACAAACCTTCAGCACTATGGTCTTATATTGTGTTGCAAGTTGCAGACGCCGTAAAACACTAACAAAAACAAAACCAATAAGAATAGGCTTACATTTTTTTTCGCCGGTACGTTTGTCCTTAATGTTGGCGGGTTGCTTTTCAGTCAGTTCATTGCCGAGCGAGGAAGGGGCCTTACTGTGCAGGGAAGAAGAAAAAATCATTTACAAAACCAGCAGTCGACTTCCCTTATATCAGTATCTTTGCTTATATCACGCACGGGAACGCAAAGAAGAATTCGATTTGAGAGCGTTTTATTTACACACGCTAGCGCGCGCGCACACACACACACACACACACACACACACACACACACACACATACACACACTCACACATAAATAAACAGAATCGAACCCAAGGCCGCTGGTACAATTGACCACTTCCCCCCCCCC
>NW_004798331.1:87609-88760 GCF_000002075.1 Aplysia californica
GCTATCGTAACGAAGAATGGTCATCTAGGGGACAACAGCAATGTTTTTCTGCAGATGGAGAAACCAATAAGCCATTACAACACAGACGCTGGTCAATATCGAGGTCTGGTGATCGACCATTAGTGACAAAACCAGTTCAAGTGACTGGCACAATCTGTCATTTTAATCACGAGATTTCCCGTGGTTTGGTCATCCAAGCATGTCTTCTTGACCTCCTAGCATGAGTGTCTGAAGATAAGTGGGGACGAAGATCTTGTAAGTAGTCGAGTACCGGTAGCCTGACATGTAGTGACAGGCTGGCGGAGGGGGACTTCGTGGCCCCCTTAACCCTTTCAGGATGGGACAAAATGGAAGGCAAACGCTGCACTGGTTGACCATGAGAACCTTATTAATTGGAGAACATGAACAGATGAGTGACGAGGAGACACTAGGAAAATTAATAACAGGACTTTTTTAGAGCGTCCGGGGGGGAGAAATGTTTATGGACAACCATGATCGCTGATATCTGTTTCAGATCTGGTAGGCCTACTTTATGATGAAAAAAAAGTTCATGACTTACGATTTTTTTTTTTTACCAACTTTTACCGTGCGCTTTTTTTTAAAGCCACGTCGGAGTTGTTTCATTAATTCTGGGGCCCCTTTCAAAACGTAAGACTTACGTCTTTCATACATTGTATTTGTTATCGCCGATATCGAATCTTTCATCAGTTTTCAAGTGAAATTATATATCAAAGCTAACACGGTGCAGTAGTCATAAAAGTCTGTAGATAAACGTCTAATGGTCCAAACGATTTATTGGTCAAATCGACGCACATTGTTCCGTAGGTGGGCATCCTGGCTCACGATGCCCGAAGAGCAGGCAGTGTGTGTGGGAAATGGGCCGAAGGGGTTAAGGGTGCTATAAGTCGTAGAAATGATGCAGGTTTCTCCTTTTGCGGATTTCTAGTTGTGCGGGGGTTTCTCCTTTGACGCGCGCGCGCGCGCGTGTGTGTGTGTGTGTGTGTGTGTGTGCGTGCGTTTGTGTGTGTGTGTGTGTGTGTGTGTGTTTGTGTATGTCTTTGTGTGTTTGTGTGTGTGTGTGTTTGTGTATGTGAGTTTGTATATTTGTATGCGTGCGTGTGTGTGTGTGTTTGTGTATATGTATCTGTGTG
>NW_004798331.1:93008-108008 GCF_000002075.1 Aplysia californica
AGAGAGAGAGAGAGAGAGAGAGAGAGAGAGAGAAAAAGGCAGAGAAAGGCGAAGAGAGAGAAGGAGAGAGAGAGAAATGAGTAATTGTAGATGTTTAACACCAACATCGATCCTACTTACATCATCTAGGAGACAGGCTGCTTCGATTCTAGGCCTATCAGGGCCAACCCAGGACGAGATGGAAACAGCAACCCAGAGGATAGCCAGATATACTGATGTTCAATAAAAATCCCCCTCTCACGAGAATCAGACTCACATAATTTTTTGCACGTGTTGATGAAGCACTTAATTGTTACACCACAGATGCCAGGAGAGAGAGAGAGAGAGAGAGAGAGAGAGAGAGAGAGAGAGAGAGAGAGAGAGAGAGAGAGAGAGAGAGTGAGAGAGAGAGAGAGAGAGAGACTCCCCCTTTACACACTAATACGTCATAATCATCATGGAAGCTGCCTATTTAAAAACACCATCCTCTGCTGGAATGTCTCAGCAGGGTGGATGTAGTCTGCCTCGTAAAGTTTGGAAATTTTGTTGATGGCTGTGTGGATTACAACTACAAATTTTTTACAAGCTCCATAAGAGTTTGACACACATTTTATAATTTCATTCTGTTATTCTATTATTTATTTTTGTAACATTTCCTTCTTCAAAACATAATTTAAAAATTATTTTTTTCCCCTGAAGTTTGAGATGAGAAGCAACATGATTTCATTGGACATGATGGCTCGTGATGTTGAGGAGGCAGAAAGGAATGATCCCAATGCTCCTAACATTCCTGAACTGGCTCAGGACATTGGTCTGACAACATTGGTGACTGAGGTGGGCAAAGCTGGTCTGGCTGAAACCTTATCCGGCCCTGGTAAGTGTACTGGGTGACAGTTCATACAGTCTTTATTATAAAGAAAAAAACGCATGGGAGTAAGTTTGCAGTAGTTGTTTGTACAGGTGATTGTCTTGGACAATCTTGGCTAATAGAGCAGGTTCAAATGTCTTTCAAATAAGTTCCTATCAAAATGCAAACATTGTAAAAACAAAATTAATGACATCTTTGAAGGTCTTTCAACTCGAAAACATAAACATAAAAGCAGAATGGATGCACATTGCACAAAGCAAAATAGAAGCACAGAGAAATACGGGAAGATCTCGCCTACATCATTCTTTGGAAACGTTTAAAAATCCGACATTGGTCTACAACTTTCTCATTGTTTTGGTCTGGGTATTACTATATCTTGAAAATTATATTTGCTAATGCTGTGCAATTTTTTTTTTAAAGGTCCCTTCACAGTGTTTGGGCCTACCAACCAAGCTTTCAGCAATCTCCCAGACGATGTGAAGAAACTTATTGCCAACACAACCGTTTTAGCAGAAGTCCTCAAGTACCACGTGCTAGCGGGCGAGGTGAAATCTTCACAGCTGAAGGATGAACTTGTTGTGAAAACAGTGGAGGGCAGCCCTCTGAGAGTGAACATTTACGACAACGGTGTGGTGAGTTGTACATCATTAGTTTTCATAGAAAACATAATTGTGATGTTCATTTTTTACATGCAAAATGACCTTGACTTCACATTACTGTGGGGTAGGGTGCATGCAGAGAAGGCTAATCAGGCTGATCTTTTTCTGGAAATGTCTGGTAACAATTGAGAATGAGGATGTGTGGTTTTCAAGAATACATGCAATGTTGACCATATATATTTTTTTTCTAAAAGTGCCATCTTTGAAATTGATATAAGTTATCAGAGTTCACATCTCATTTATATTTGTGTCACGACGTTGGAATCAGGTGTTCTTCAATTTTTAAGCATGTGGAGCTATAAGACATTCTTGGCTTTACAGGACCGTAAAAACACATGCAGGTAAACATAAAAAATTTAAATTATCTATTACTCTAATTAAAATTCAATGAAAAGAGAAGTAAAGCTGACAAAAATGTACATTCACACCTGATGCATCATTCAACCACAAACAGGAATGTAATTACAGGACCTTTGGAGTTATAGGCCTATATAGATACAGACTCTAAGATGTATGCTCATTCTGACAAAAGCCTTATACTAGTTGGTAAAAAACTTCTTTTATATCTTTCTTTCTTTGTTTTTGGAGGTACCTATATCTCCTGCAGCGTGATCTTACAATTTGCGTGAAAAGAAGGTGTAACGGGTCGTTTATTATGCTTTTTATCTTTTTTATACGTGTGGTGTTATACATTTCATCGATTCTAGTAAAATCATATCCAGAGATCTTGCTGGCTTTCTTAATGGTTCTGTCGAATTTTTCTTTATCTTTCACCTCACAATTCCCACCCCAGCAGCAAATACAAAATAATAGCACACTTCAATCATAGAATGGTATAAAAGGGACACAATCTTATTATCAACACGGAAATTTCTTAATTTCCTTAAACTATCTTAAAGCTTGTTCAGTTGTCTTGCTATCGGTGAAAAAATATCTATCTTGAATAGAAGTCGAGATGAGGTTGAAGAAGGTGGGGTCACCTGGTTTCAGCTGTAGAATTACCGAGAAAATGGCAGCCAATGTTGGCTTATTTCCATAGCCTGATTGTAAATGGAAACTGAAAACTTACATTTTAGTGCCTTTAATCAACGTTTTTCAGTAAAAATCCACACAGAAATTTGTTCTAAATTGGACTAAAATGAACTATATATTAGCCTATTGCCTTTGATTATTTAAATCTTTCCACACTGCTGGCTGTACAGTGCGCCATCAGTTTATGTAGTATGTACAAAAGTGATTAAATAATGAGCATGTTAAGAATCAATGTCTACAGCTCCTACATTATAGCAGCCGACAAAAAAAGGGGCAACAACACTCATCTGTGTAATGCAAGTTAAAGCCCAGACAAGTTATAGCCCTTTGTAAACTTTTTAGTATTGTCTCTTAATGTCTTATTGTTTCTCTCTCTCTCTCTTTCTCTCTCTCTCTCTCTCTCTCTCTCTCTCTCTCTCTCTCTCTCTCTCTCTCGCTGTCTCTCTTCCACACTGTTGTGGGGCTGAAAACCATATTGTTATGTCACTCTTAACAAAAAAAATTATTCATATAGCTGAAATGCATGTTATAAATTTATATGGCTTGTAGTGCCATAATAGTCAACTTGTAATGAAAGTACATCTGCAATGCTTTTCTGATAATGTTGAATAGATTACTTTTTGTTTTAAATACTGCTGATATTGGTACTTTTCTTTTTTAAAATTAAATTTTTAATTGTTGCTGACATTTAAGACACTAGTTATATAAAGAAGTTCTTGTGCAAGTAAAAATACAGCGTAGATCTGACTTACTTTTGATTTTGATTTAAACCTTGAAATATTTCATTTGTGTTGTGAGCATTGGTACACTAAAGTGCTGGCTGCACTACACACTGGGATCATTTTGAACCGTAAGTAATACAATGGTCTAAATCCCTTTTTGTTTTTCTTTTGAGGAAAAAAAAAAGGAAAAAAATATTGCTTGCATGAATGAACCCCATCACTTAAGCAAGGATGAAAATGTCTCAGTTCCTGGTCTGTTGAGAATACAAAACAAAAACAGGCTTTTTTACCATACCTATACAACTAGAAACCTGAAAAAAAAAATTAAAACATTGTTTTAAAATGTTGGAGTTTTTATGCCCCCATCAACACAGTTTAGATCATTTAGGAGGCAGGCCTCCGACCCTGCCTTTCATGACCAACCCAGAAAGACTGAGATACTTAATAAAAATTTACCCCACTTGGGCATTGAACTCAGGTCTCTTGTATGTGACAGTGAAGCAACTAACTGTTACATCACAAATGCTGTGAAAATTACTGAGTAAATATGTTATGACTAGGATGCAGTCAGTGTTCATGATCAGTAGGCCTACTTCAAAGCACTGGCAGGAAAATGTAAAAGAGAGTTATTTCATTAAACAAATTTTCTCCACACAGTACACAACCCAGTGTTCACCAATTGACCTCAAACAAGTTGACAAAGTTGCTTCCAACGGTGTGGTGCACGTTTTGAACAGAGTGATGCTCATCCCATACGGCAATATCGTACAGAGTGTTGCGTCTGTCGGGAAGTTTAACACTCTCGTCACAGCCGTCAAAGCTGCTTCATTGGTGGAAGCTCTAAGTGGTAGGTAACTAGTAGAAGCTTTAAATGGTAGGTCTCCATTAGAAATTCTAAGAGATAGGTGACTGATAGAAACTTTAAATGGTAAGTCGCTGGTAGAAACTTTAAAGTGGCTGGTCACTGATAGAAATATTAGTGGTAAGTCACTGGTGGTAGCTTTAAGTTGTAAGTCACTGTCAGAAGCTTTAAGTAGTGAGTCTTTTGTAGAATATTAGCAAGAGTTTTACACCACTTATAACGCAAAAGTCTTTAAAGTACTAAAGATTAGAGTTGTCACTAAGGAGTAGCATTCAAAGAAATGAAATGGGAGAGATAAGGATGATGCATTTTTTATAGGGAAGAAGGGGCAGACCACAGTAGAGCACCTGCCAACCACCCACCTCTTTGGTAGAGAAGCTTTAAGTAGATAGTCACTGGTAGAGAAGAGTTAAGGGATAAAAATGATTCTCTAAGTGGTAAATCTTTGGTAGAGTAGTGTTTAGGATTAAGGTTTTGGTAGAGAAAAATTATGTCTTAAGTCTTTGGTAGAGAAGTGTTTAGGGGTAATTTTTTGGTTGAGAAACATTAAGTGGTAAGTCTTTGGTAGAGAAATATTAGTCTTTGGTAGAGAAGCGTTAAGGTGCAAGTCTTTATTGGTAGAGAAGCTTTTCAGTGGTAAGTCTTTGTCTTCTCACCTCCTCTCTCTGGTTGTGGATGGTTGGAGGGTGCCACTGGTAGATTCTGCTTTTTTCTTTCCTGCTATATCAGTTTGTCTGTCTGTCTTACTTTCTCCTTGCACTAAATGACTGTTATTGTATCAGTACAGTGCTCTTCTGTACACACGTGCAAACAAACAAAGTCTGTCGAGTCAGCTCTTAGTCTCCATTTAATATGATATCTGCAGTGAGTGAACAATGCATTTTGTACCTCATGACATTAGTTTTGAATTTTTTTTTGGTTACTTTTTTGATTGACAGGACCAGGTCCATTTACTTTGTTCGCTCCGACTGACGAAGCCTTCATGAAACTTCCCCCCGGCACTCTGGAGAAACTGCTGAAGAACCCAACTGAGCTTGCTGGTAAGTATTGTAACACTTGACTCACAACTTGTCGGCAATCAGCATCAGCGGAAAGGTTGCTCGGTTCATAATCTCTGTTTTTGATGGTACCTGTTTGCTTAAACTACATTTTGCTTGAACTTTCAGATATTTTTTTACCATTACAATTAATAGCAACCTTATCTACATGTAAGAAACTAAACTAACGTCTACGCCCAAAAAGTCAGGACACAGTATTATAAAGAAAAGAAAAGGAAAAACCCTAACTTAACTGTAGGCCCGCTGGGAACCTAAAAACTGAGGAGGTCTCCTGATCTTTCAGGAAAATAAAGAAATGATGAAGAATTTTAAAAGACATCATTAAAAAGTATGGAAGATAAAAGATATAAAGTTAAATTGAAAAGATCTTGAAGAGGTATAATGCTTTGCAAATCCTGAATCTTTTATCCTTTGTGCTTCATCAACAAAGTTATTGATTTTTTAAATAAATTAAAAAGATGACCAGGCTTTGGTGGTTTGATGGCTAAAAATAACCAGAGTTAAGTAAGTTAAATAGTCATGTTCTGAGATTGTGCATGGCAAACTTTGCTGTCTTACAAAAGGGGCTGTTAGAATTAATGCCTCTTACATAACTTTACCCAGTTGAAACGGCCTTATATTAACAAAGAAGGAAGATACACCAACTTTATTGTGTTGTTGTGTTTTTGGGCTTAATGATTAGCCTATATATAGATCTTAACACTCAACTTCAAGAAGTAGCTATTCGCCCATGGCCTCAAGTATGGTTGTTCAATTTATCTTTCCATTCCATCCATGACCACATCAAATCAAATGTGTACTCATAGACAATAAACACGCTGGAGAGCTGCTGTTTGCTATCTTTCTACTGGCAGACCTTTTTTGCCCGCCAGAAATTCGTTAAAGGTGTTTGAATTTCTCATGTTTTCTTAAAATGTCACCTACTCACCATCACAAATACACTTGTTGTATTAGATATCATTTTGTTCAGTGCTTTCAGCATTAATGACTGTAAGCATTTATATTTACTCGAAACAAGTCTGTAAGGCAACAAACGAAGACAGCTGACATGCTAAATATATGAAATAAAAAAAATAAAATCAACGCAAAAAAAGGTGAAAGTGTAGGCTGAAGATTCTTACATTCCATCACAGAAAGATAGGGTAACTGTCTGGTGTGCAAGTGTCAAAAAGTTCACGTGGCGCTGACTATATAGGACTCAACCTTGTGTGGCTGACTCAGACAGAAGAACTGTTTATTTACTTTATAAGTAAAATAATAAAAATTATAATAATGATAGTAGCCTAATAATGATAAGAATAATAATGATAATGATAGCAATTAAAATTATAAATGATAATGATGACGATGATAATAATAATAATAATAATAATAATAATAAGGATAATAAAAATAACTTATAGTTAAAATAATAATACTGTTATAATTGATAAGTTGTCCGACATGAATTGATAATGCCCTTGTATCTAGCAAAGACAAAGAGAGTAAAGGAAATACAGTTAAATTCTTATGATCGCAAATGAAACAGCTGCTTCTGAGAGTAGAGCATTTCCTTTTTCTTAAGGTATGTGCTTATCTGCCTCAGTATTATGGTTAGTAGACCTTATCGTTATTACCTGCATCTGTTGGAATTATCCGTAATCTCCCAAGGCATCATACCATGTGATAAGCGACGAGCATTTCTATTGTGTGCTCGTGTTGTTTTAACTGTGTCGACATATTTTTGTCTTGGAATGTTGTTGATGGTTGCATGGATGGGATGCTGGATTCTCAATTAAAAAATCATGTGTTTGAAAGATCCCAGTTATAATACAGTTCTCAAGCCTCTGAGTGATATATTACTAACATTCATATGATCATCAGAATCACTTTCCGTATCCCACTCAGGGTAGTCCTCGTCATTACCAGCATCTAATTCAGAAAGATCTTCAAAATAATGGATAACATCCTGTATAGTAAACACTATAATTTTCCATGTGCGTTTTGTACCAGATGCGCCAGGTTGGAGGTAGGGTTTTACTCACTGATGTACCAGTGGCTAGGTACATGGGCAGTTTTACACACACCGGTGGCAAGGGCTCAAAGAGTTAAATGTCTATAAATTTTTGGAAGGAGTTTAATTTGAGCAAATGTGACATATAAAAAAAAATGTTCCTTGTGTTTAAAGTGTCCTAGGCAGAGTTAATGATTTTGAAATGCTTTGATAGCATTTCTAACCATAACTCTAAACCTCAAAGTTTTTTTAAGATTAATGTTTTTTGCTTAATGCCTGCAATACTGACTTCAAAAGTATTTGATTTGCTGAGTTAATACACATTTTGAATTTAAATGTTGCTTAGATTTTTCAAACAGTGTCTACCATTTAAAATTGTTTATCTTGTTATAGCTTGTTCCAAATTGTGACCTGTTTTCCCTTACTAAACTTACTTAGTAAAATGTTCTGATTTTACAAAGGAATTTGCTGTTTTTGAAAAAGTTTTTAAAATATATTTTCTCTATTTCAGCTATCCTGAAGTACCACGTGGTGTCTAAAACTTACTGCAGTGCTGGGCTGACCTCTGGAGAGGTGACCACTCTCAATGGTGCATCTGTTGAAATCAAAGTTAACAAAAGTAAGTCGCTAGTATTGTTAAAATATATGTGTCACAACAAGGTAAAATCAGGTCCTTGTCAATTTTATAGCATATACAGTTATCAATATCATCTTAAAACTTATTCAGTTGTTTTGCGGAAAAAAATACCCATCTGTCGGGAAAAGAAGTCGAAATATTCACAGTTGAAGGAGGTGGGGGTCATTTGGCAAGAGAGATCAAATTTGCGAGAAAATGGCCACCGAAGTTTGGTAACTTGCAAAGCTTGGGTGTCCTTGGAAATTTCATTTTTCCTGCCTTTAATGAATATTTTTTGGAGTAACTTCCACACATCAATGCATTTTTAAAGTGACGTAAAAGGTATTGGGGCAAAAAAAGAACATTGTAAAAAATTGCCCAACGCCTAGAAAAATACTGGTTTCTTTGATTTCATTGTTTGACGAGTGCCTGATTTCACAATGATACCTCACATATTTTTTTGCTGCCATTGCAATCTTCGTCAAGTGTTAGATCTGAAACAGAGCTTATGGTTCATAACTCTTCTCTCTGCTTGGAAGCTCTTGAAAAGAAACAAATAATATTTGGCCGCTTACTTTTACTCTCCATAAATTGTGTGAAATTAAGCACTCGTCAAACTAATGAAATTGAAGAAATCAACATCTTTCCGTCCGTTTGGCAATTTTCATCCTATTTTTTAAAATTCTTTTGGGCTCAACGTCTTTTATGTTTACTTTAAAGGACATTCCTGCATGGGGTTTACTGAAAAACATTGATCATAGTCATGAAAATGTAAACTGTAGTTTCCTTGGACAGTACAGCTTTGGAAGTCGCCAAACTTTGGCTACCATTTTTTCGCTAATTTTATCTTTTGCACCTGGCGACCCCCAACTCCCACAGTTGCAAATGTCCTGACTTCTGTCGAAGACAGATGGGTTTTTTTTTCATAAAATGCAAGGCACATGAACAGGCTCTGAGATTGTACCAATAACTCAATGCTCAAACGGTAATTAGTGCCTGATTGCACAGTGTTGGTACAAATATATATGTACGCACATACTTGTGCAAGCATACAGATACGCACACATTCATTATAGATGCACACTCAAACCCACACCCACTCACTAGTTATTTGCTCACACACTAACTTATTGGCACTGTCAGTGCTTGCATACATCATGCATGCGTGTTAAACACTGACACACTTCGACAAATGTTAGCAAAATATGTGTAACAACACGGTGGAATCGGGCGCTGATCTATTTTTGGACATGTGAAGTTACTGGTATCCTTTTAAAGCTTGTTTATTCGTCTTGCTTTCAGTAAAGAATACACTCAGATATCAAGAATAGAAGTCGAGATATTTGCGATTGAAGGAGGTGGGGGTCGCCTGGTTTCAGAAGTAAAATTAGCAAGAAAATGGCCGCCAAAGAATGGCCACTACCAAAGCTTGAGAGTCCTTAGAAACTGCAATATTATATTCTTGTGCCTTAAATAAAATAATTTCTGTAAAATCCACCCAGAAATTGGTTTTTAAATGGACCTCAAAGGTGTTGAGTCAAAAACCAAAATTTGATAAAAATTGCCAAACAGACCGAAAAGGACATTTTCTTCGTTTTCATTATTTTGATGAGCGCCTGATTTCACCATGATGCCTGACTTATGTTTTTTTATTCAACTGATTTTCAGAAAACTGCAACTCCAAAAAACTCATGCACACCTACATTCACAGACTCATAATATGTTGATAAGGCTTGCCTACTATGAGAGGCAGTGTGGTGAAATCAGGCGCTCGTCAAAATATAAAAATCGAAGAAATCTGCATTTCTCTACTCGTTTTGCAATTTTTATCGATTTTTTAAATTTTTGGCTCAAAACGTGTTATGATGATTAAATCACTCTTTAAAATACCATTTAAAAACACATTTCTGAGGGGTTCTTACTGAAAAGCGTTGATTAAATGCACAAAAAAATGTAGGTCTAAATTTATAGTTTCCAAGACTCTCCAACTTTGTAAGTCACTAAACTTTGGCAACCATTCTATGGCTAACTTAACCCTTGACACCAGGTGACCCCCACCTTTTTCAATCGCAAATGTCTTGACAACTATTCCAGGTAGATTGGTATTTTTTTCATCCAAAAACAAGGCAAATGAACACGCTCTTAGATGATTCCAGTAAAACTCCATATGTTGAAAAAATGAGGAGCGCCCGATTCCACAATGTTACGACACATATTTCATTTTAGCCCAAAATACTCTCGAGAATGATGTCAGAACCCCTTCTTCCCCCCCCCCCTCTTCACTCCTACTGCCTATCTTAAACTTCATTATTATAATTATGAAAACCCAGCATGTGAGCTGTATAGTTGCTCTGGGCTTCGCCATTGCACTCGCAAGAGGTGAGTTCTTTTCTCATGTGGAAAGAATTTTTATTGAGTACTTACGTCTGTCTGCTGGGATATTGTTCCCTTCTCAGGCTGGATTAGCCTTGACAGGCAATTAGGTGGAAGCATTGCCTGCTATGTGGTCCAAATTGTGTCAATTCGAGCATAAAACATCTACATTTAGAATTTTATACAAACACTAACTCCTTTGTTATAGCTCCTGTACACTGTACTTTGTACATTATGACTCACGATGCTGTACATCCTTCTGTACTATGTGTGTTCTAAAATGCACCTTACAATATTTTATATCTTGTGGCGTCGGTGACCTAGTGGTTAGGCTCTCGGACTCGCAACCGTAAGGTCGTGGGTTCGAATCCCATCAAGGACCCGACGTTGTGTCCTTGGGAAAGGCACTTTGCACAAATTTTCCTCACTTCACCCAGGTGGAAATGGGTACCCAGCTATAGACAGTGAACGATCTTGTCAGTTTGATAGTGTTTGAGCGCGTGAAATCCGCAGCTTGCACTGTATGCTTCCGCGGAAGCTGAGAATGTTTCTGAGTGTTCTCAGAGGGTCTGCTGGGGTAATAATAGTTGTAAAGCGCATAGAGCAAGCTCTTGAGCATGGATATGCGCTATATAAATGCAATTATTATTATTATCTGTTTTACAAAAGCTTTAAATGGAATTTTACATGAAAACGAAGAAAAGACTGGAATGAAAGTACGAATCATGAAAACCTTTGATTTAAAAAAAAAATGACAGCAAAATTACTAAAACTGCTTGCCATCCATCCTTATTGGCAAAAATTAGGTGGGTCTACAGTAGATTTTTTTTTAAAAATCTATTTCATGAACAAGTGATTGATAGATAACATTAATTTTAATTTGTTTTTCTGCATCACAGAAGGTGTAGAGGTGAACAACGCAAAGGTGATCTCGGCTGACTTGAGTGTAACTAATGGAGTTGTACACGCCATTGACTCCGTCCTTCTGCCTCCAAATGTGGACCTGAGCATTCTGTGAATCAAACTGAGTTTTACTGTGTTTAATTAGTGTTAGTTTTGTTATCATCCTTAATTATTGTTATTGAGAACTGAAAACTGTTTTACTTGTTGCTTGTGAAAAGGGAATTATTTCTATACAAGTAAGTCTGTCTCTTTTGAATGAAGTTCCTAAATGGGAAATGATAGTATTATATTATAGACAAGTTCCTTCTAATTTTGATGAAGTTTTAAAAAAGAATACTCTTTATATAAATTAGTTCTTAAGTACTCTCCCTTTTGAATACTCAACTGTTTTTTTAAATATCATATTTCAAGATACTAGATATTATTACGATGAATATGAAAATATTCCTTGGATGTACTTTACGTATCTACCTTTGCTTTTGTAGTTTTCATCCTTTGCATGTACAATATTTTGTATTGTTTGTTAGTAATTTTTGCACTTTCAGTTGTTTTTTTTCAATAAAACGGAACAGCACAACTCTATGGTTTTGTTAGCTTCATTGGTAACTTTGGGGTTTTTTCTTTGATTGAGATTCCTTGTTTGTATGTTCGATATACATACTCCTTCTCATTATGATTATTATTGTGAGATTAATGCGATGTATAATGCTGTTTGATGAAAAAATAATTGTTAGTGCTTTACACAACCATCCCCACATTTTAAACCATTCAGAGGGTAGGCAGCTTCCACCCTGCTTTCATGGCCAACCTGGACTGAGAGGAGATGGAAACACTGTCAGAGCTAGCAGTTGGAAGATACTTGATAAAATTCCTTGTAAAGAATTAAATTTGCGTCTTCTATTTGTGAAGGCAAAACATCTAACCGGGGCATCATAGATGCTGTTACATAATGCTGTGTAACATACCTGAGAGTAATCTGGTACATATTGCTAGAGGCAGATTCCTTCCCTTTCGGAAAATTGTCAAATATAAGAAATTTATGAACGTTGGACGAAGTAGACCAAGATAATATTTCTTGAATGGGGAAGGGAATGGGAGATTAATTTCCCTAAGAAGTCATGATTAGTCAGTTTTGATGCGGTTGGTAGAATTGTGTTGCAACTTCTTCGAGGATTCTATTCCTCTACCCGAAAACTCAGTTAAATCATGGATAAAAGAAATGATTTTATGGGCTATGTTACGTTACTTATACTTACACATTGAAGAGTAAATTTCAGAAAATAATTGTGACGTGGGGCTCTTTTAGTCTAGTGAGGTACGGGTTCATCTTCCTTTCAATAGGTCCTGGGTTCAAAGCCTGACAGCAACCTGGGGGAGGGGGGAGGGAGATTTCCTTCTCTAAAATGTTCTCCTTTCCACCTCCTTTCCTGTTCTCTAGACATGTTCTGTCTTTTATTTGCTTTCATCTTCACTTAAAAAACGAGGAAGTGTGTAACTATTCCTATCGATTTCACTCATTCAAACATTGACAATATCAGTAAGTTTCAACATGTTCGTTCATATACAATGTAGTTAGCTCTTCTCGTCTCCGAACAAGGCACAAGATACAATTTAACGGAGATTTTGAACTGAACTAATTGCACAATGTGTGGGATCCCCTTAATAGTGAAAAACTGAAGGCTATCTTGTGACTCGCGATTTGGTATCGCCCAAAACATCATGTATAATGGATATCCACCATTTCTATTGTAAAGGAAGATAATTGGGTAAATGAGACATTGAGCAGAATTGATTCCATTCAGCACCACTACCATTTAACCCTCCATTTTGTTGTTGTTGTTGTTGTTGTTGTTGTTGTCCCTTTGTAATATCTTTCCCACCTCAATGTAATATCTCTGTCTCTGTCTGTCTGTCTGTCTGTCTGTCTGTCTGTCTGTCTGTCTGTCTGTCTGTCTCTCTCTCTCTCTCTCTCTCTCTCTCTCTCTCTTGTAGTATGTTGCTGCTCGTGGTGCCCTGTGGTATACACTAATGACTGGAGCAGCCGGATGCAGCCCGGTAGAAGCAAGCTGGAGATTGCTCTTACTCTTAGCATTTTATTGCAAGAGAGGCATCCCTGTCTATTGAAGATCCTCTGACTGACGTCAGTGCATGTGTTGTTGGTTTTTGTTTTTTGTTTTTCTTTTCTTTGTTTGTTTGTTTGTGTTTTGATTTTTGTTTGGGTTTTTTTTCAGGGGGGGGGGGGGGTTATTTGTTAATTTGTTCTTGTCCCGTGTCCTGATTTAAGTTTAGTACGATTTTACGCTTCTTGCAACTTCATGCATATGAGCGTGGGTTCCGATTTTAGTACCGATATTAGAAGGTTGTGTAAAAGTGTGACAACTTGGTACAGATGGTTAGGCTTCAAGAACAACAAAACAAGAAAAAGGGGGAATTGTTTAGTCTGTTGTGATGATGATGATGATGATGATGGTGGTGGTGGTGGTGGTGGTGGTGTTGGTAACTATGAAGATGTTGAATTTTGAAAATGATGTTCAGGTTAATCTTGATGTTAGTTTATTCCTTCGTTGTTGTTGTTTTCTGTAATACTCTTTCCCACCTCAACGTAATATCTCTGTCTGTCTGTCTGTTTGTCTGTCTGTTTGTCTGTCTGTCTGTCTGTCTGTCTGTCTGTCTGTCTGTCTGTCTGTCTGTCTCTCTCTCTCTCTCTCTCTCTCTCTCTCTCTCTCTCTCTCTCTCTCTCTCTCTCTCTCTTGTTGTATGTTGCTGCTCATGGTGCCCTGTGGTATACACTAATGACTGGAGCAGCCGGATGCAGCCCAGTAGAAGCAAGCTGGAGATTGCTCTTACTCTTAGCATTTTATTGCAAGTGAGGCATCCCTGTCTATTGAAGATCCTCTGACTGACGTCAGTGCATGTGTTGTTGGTTTTTGTTTTTGTTTTTGTTTTTTGTTGTTGTTTTGTTTTTTGTGGGGGTTGGGGGGGGTGTTTGTTTGTTTTGTTCTGGTCCCGTGTCCTGATTTAAGTTTAGTACGATTTTACGCTTCTTGCAACTTCATGCATATTAGCGTGGGTTCCGATTTTAGTACCGATATTAGAAGGTTGTGTAAAAGTGTGCCAGCTTGGTACAGATGGTTAGGCTTCAAGAACAGCAAAACAAGAAAAAGGGGGAATTGTTTAGTCTGTTGTGATGATGATGATGATGATGATGATGGTGGTGGTGGTGATGATGGTGGTTGTGGTGGTGTTGGTAACTATGAAGATGTTGAATTTTGGAAATGATGTTCACGTTAATCTTGATGTTAGTTTATTCCTTCGTTTGGCGCTTACTCTAGATCCCCCCACCCCAAGGACAGCCCGGGGGAGGGAGAGAGAGAGAGAGAGAGAGAGAGAGAGAGGGGGGGGGGGGGGGGGAGGGGGGGGGGAGACTCCGCACATAGAGTGGCAGTGTGGATGGTAGAAACGGATGACGGGTGGTATTTGTTAAATAGCCATTTCTTCTTCCTGGTGTATCTCAGAACATCGCTGTGGTTGCGCTCTTAATGCAGGCAGCAGCGTTGCATATCACAGGGTTTTGTAGGAATCTTTTTTTTTTCGGCAACAGACGTTACATACTTGTATACATGTAGGTGTCATTTCCGACTCGTAGGTTAACATGTAATATGACCCTCCGACCCTCACGTAACGAGCTTCCGTTCCACATAATTCTGCCCTACCCAGGCCAGTCCATGTCTCAGTGTTGTCCGTATATATGTCTACATTGGCTCTCCTGTGCCCCACATCTTTCGTTCAAGCTCTTCTTTCTTGATGGCGTTCTACATGACCAAAGCATTGCATTTTTCTGCTTTTAATTTTGTTAAGCAAGGTTTGTCAGGTGTGGAAAATATGAGACACCTTGTTGTTAATTGAGGGAGGGGGGGGATTCTTTCCAGATAATT
>NW_004798331.1:113008-130594 GCF_000002075.1 Aplysia californica
CACACACACACAGGCACGCACTCTCCTGCTCACTCAAGTGAATTGATGTGAAAAAGGGGGAGCGTGTTGGGGGGGGGGGGGGAAGTGGCAAACGCACTGTCTCACCAACAGGAGGTGCATCCCGCCAATAGTGGAATGTCACCAATGAACTTCTTCTCTTTAACCGGCTGCTCACTGTAAGACACTTCATCACCCGTCATATTTCAAGCAATCCAAATTTGCATAGAACATCGTCTGTCTTCTTTCATCCTTTTTCCTTCTTCTTTATTTTTTCCCTTCCCAAGCTGAATAATGTAGAATACAAACAGCCAGCTGTCCCATCAACAGTCAACAGGGGGGTGGGGGTGGGGGGAGCAACTCCCCCACTGATGTGATGCCATTCTTAGGTCCCTATAATAGCCCTCTGATATAGGGATTGAAATGTTTGTCTGTTCTTTTTATTACTTCTGTTCATTTTTCTTTCTTTCCGATCTATTGACTGAAGGTCTGGTTCTGTAATCAATTGGGTCCCAAACCGCCACGGTGTGGAGAGCCTAGTTAACCGCACACATACACGCATGCATGCATGAGTGAGTAAGTGAGTGAGGTTCAAATTCCGACCTGTGCGACAAGTGCGACGGAGGAGATTTGGTGGCTGAGGAGAGGCTTCCTTCACCAATATGCCACTTTTACCCTGAGTTCAGTCTAGACGGGATGGCGAAGTAACCAACTAAGCTCAATCAGTTCCAAGGTCAAACTTGGTTCTAAGGCGAGATTGGTTTCCTTCTGACTGGCATTATACCTCCAAAGAAGCCCAGGCACCAACTCTAGATCAGAGCGGTATCTTGTTGGAGTCGGTGGTGGGTGGGGAGCCCTGGTGATGAACAGAAAACAAATTACTCATGAAGGGAACAATTGTGAAGCGTGCTGACAAAATGAGTTACTTCTCGGATTCGAGCCCTATTCAAGTAGATACATCACGCTTATAGGTGAAGTTTTTTGTAATTTTTAAATATGAAATAATAAAAGGCATGTTATAGTTAAAGAATATGGCATTAATAGAAAATCTACAAATTTGACCCTAGTGTCAATTTTTGGCCAATATCTCCTTTTTGTGGATTGCGAGAAGTAACCAATTTTGTCAGCACGCCTCACAATTACTCCTCTTCAGACATGTGTAATTAGTGTTACTCCTTCTCTGGGCAAAAGAATGAACTCTTTCGGAAAACGATGTTAACGCATAATTATTATTTAGGACACCCCAAAACAAACTTCGCCAAGGCGGTCACCAGTTTTTATGACCTTTCCCACAGGTTCGGACTCTGATATATCGGCTTTGAGTTTATTATCCTCTCTACATTTATCGCTTAAACTGACAGGAATCAACGAACCAAATATAGTTATAATAACGCTTTGTGATTGTAATTTAACTGTAAACTTTCAATGGAGTATCTACGACTACATTCAGGGATCGGACGACCTTCTCATCTGTATTACTCCACACGTCCCACACCTAAGGTGTGCGAGTGGCTGGAATGGGCCACTGGTAGGACCTTTTTCTATACTTAACCTAGATCTATGTTATTTCTGTCTGTTTGTCTTATTTTTCACCGCTCTAAAAGACAATTTTTGTGTCGACGTGCTTTACTCAAACAAACACCAAGTTCCTATCTCAGACCGCTTTATCCTTAACTGGGTGAATTAGGGTCAGTTCCACTTACAATGTCTTTAGAAACTTAATACATCTGAAACATATAATTTTGACCAAATTCAGGACATTCCTTTAGAAATTAAAATCATACACCAAAACTATCCACCAAACCCTACAAAATAACTGGTTCTCTGAAGACTTCCACATCTGTCACAGCAAAAAAAAAGGCAACTCTCAGGAAGTTTGTCAACTCCTAAACGTATGTAGAACTAGACTTCGCTCCCCCCCCCCCCCCCCACAAATTTAATACCCGAGTCCAAGCACACAGCATAACCAGAACAGCAAAAAAGCATCGTTTAAAAATAGGTATCCAAAATGAACAACAGTACACCAATGCACAAAACCTAGAAGATGGGGGAAAGGTTAAAACGCATACACGGAGACTTGAGTCAAAACCAGACCATCAATGATTTATTAATAGAGGCACCAGCCATCCATGTCCAGGTGCTGTTTTAGCCTCTTAGACTTGAGTCAAGCACATTTTAAACCAATAAATAACTTATTTGCAGAGACAGAGAAAACAGTCTCAGACTCAACAACATTGTGTCTTTTCGAATATTCATCCACTCGAAATGACAAAATCATTCTGTTATGAACTTCACAATACCTTCTGGAAAGACACATTTTTAATTGTTGGTTTTCCTCTTCAAATGAAGAGAACCATAATATTTGTAGTTTCCCCTTGAAAAACTCTTTAAAACTTACAGTCCCAGCTCCAGGCCTTATTAGATAATAGAATACTTAACGAAATTAAAAGGCCGAATTTCCGGATAAATCAGAAAATCCAGATGCCTCTAATTGTGTGGATTTTGTCCAACTTCAGGCCGATCGCTGAGGAGTTATTACA
The DNA here is from genome assembly GCF_000002075.1 of Aplysia californica. Classification (NCBI taxonomy): domain Eukaryota; kingdom Metazoa; phylum Mollusca; class Gastropoda; order Aplysiida; family Aplysiidae; genus Aplysia; species Aplysia californica. The sequence goes on from NW_004798331.1 coordinate 115,546, forward strand.
CTTTGTATAAAGACAGTTTTGATACGTGAAGTTTAAAATTATGTCTCCCAAATGAACAACAGTACACCTATGCACAAAACCTTGAAGAAATTTTAACGTAAACCACAAATCACAGTGCCATAGTGTTAGACATTATGAATTATGTGCTTGTTAAACAAAGTTATCTAAATCTAAAGAGATTTAACTATCAAAGCGGGTGGTTTGAGGGTGTCACTGATGGGCCCTGCGTCTTTACTGCTTGTCTGTCTGTCTGTCTGTCTGTCTGTCTGTCTGTCTGTCTGTCTGTCTGTCTGTCTGTCATGACCGTTCTTGTGTCGATGTGCTACTCTAAGAACAATGCTCAAAATGTCACGGACAGGAGGAAAACAAACACAGAAGTGCTCCTAATGGCAGGTCTCTGGATAATCAGATCCAACTGAAAGAGACTGTTGAGATTCTTTATCAGTGTAAATAGAACAGTCATAGACAATGGAAAAGTAAAGGAAAGAAGAGCAGAGGAAGACAGAGAACAACAAAATATATACATGTCCTGAACAGCTCTATGACAAACAGCACAAGCAGAAAAACGGAGCTGGTCAATAGGATTGAGAAAACAGAAAGGAATGGGACGCCATTATGGTAAATGTCTGCTCCAGACTAGACAGAAGAAGAAGAAGAAGAAGAAGAAGAAGAAGAAGAAGAAGAAGAAGAAGAAGGAAGAGGAGGAGGAGGAGGGGGAGAAGGAGAAAACTACTCTTACCTTCAACTCAAACACAGAACTGCATTTTCTTTCCTTTTCTTCTTTCTGCCAGTTCCCCCTGCCTCACAACCGTGGGAGTTCTCACGGGCAGACCCGAGTGACAAGAAAAGCGTATCCGCAGCCATTCTATACAGAGATGATGAACTTCTGCACTGAGCAGTGGACACAATTACAGGAGAAGGCGGGAGACGTGTTGTATAGGTAAGCGCTTTTCTTCTTAGATAATAAGGAGATTTTATAATAGATACTTTGGAGGAACTGTGTTACTTTAACTCAGTAAACGTGATATATAATAGGTAGTTTAGAGTAACTGTGTTACTTTTACTGGATAAACGTGATATATAATAGGTAGTTTGGAGTAACTGTGTTACTTTTACTCGATAAACGTAATATATAATAGGTAGTTTGGAACAATTGTGTTACTTAAACTCGATAAACGTGATAGATAATAGGTAGTTTGGAGCAACTGTGCTACTTTAACTCAGTAAACGTGATAGATTTTTAAAAATACTTTGGAGTAGCTGTGTTGCTAAAATATGTAAACATGATAGATAGAAATAGTTTGCAGCAACTGTGTTACCCCAACTCGGAAAACGTAATAGATAATAGACACCTTGGAGCAACTGTGTAACTTTAACCCGGTAAACGTGGAAGATAATAGATACTTTGGAGTACATGTACCTGTTTTGCTTCAAATCGGTAAACGTGATAGATTTTTTAAAATACTATGGAGTAACTGTGATACTTTAACCTGGTAAAGGTGGAAGATAATAGATACTTTGGAATAACTGTGTTGTTTCAGCTAAGTAAACGTGACACATGTAGATACTTTGGAGTAACTGTGCTACTTTAAGTCAATAAACGTAATAGATAATAGGTACTTTGGGGTAGCTGTTTTGTGTAAACTCTGTAAATGTGATAGATTTTTAAAATTTTGAAACAACACTCTGTAAACGAGATAGAAAATAGATAGAAAATAGATACTTTGTAGTAACTGTTTTGCTTAAACTCTGTAAATGTGATACTTATAAAGAAAATACTTTGGAGTAACTGTGTTACTTTAACTCGGTAAACGTGATAGATAATAGATACTTTAGAGTAAGTTACTTTAACTTCTTAAACGTGATATATATAGTATATAGATACATGTAGATATTTGGGAGTAACTGTGTAACTTCAACTTGGTAAATGTAGTACTTAAGGTAAATGTTTTATTTCTCAAAGATAGTTATATCACTTGGATTACTGTTGGTAAACGTTTTAGTTCTTATACTGACTTCAACAAAAGTTAAGGATCACCTTGACAGACAGCCTTCATTTTTTTTTTTATCAGAAAAAAGATGGCAAGGAATGTTTCAAATTTTTTTGCTCTGAGAGTGTTAATGGGTTACCAATGCGTACTGCAAAGCTTCCTACAGGGGCAAAACCACCACGAGCTGCACGGAAATTCTCAGGGAATTTTAGCCACATTTGCTATTTTTTATTGACTTGTGTGCGACACCACGGACATTCCTCAGTTAAAATTCATAGTGCACGTCATGAACGGACGTACGATCTCGAACTGTGCTCAACTTGGAGGCAATATAAGCCGCCGTTTGCTCAAAATCCAGTATCGCATCAACATGCCACCAAAACGAAAGCTGGGAGACTTTGATGGTGCTAGAGCTGTTGCACAGCTACAAGATGGAGTTGGAGCCCGAGAAGTTGCCAGAAGGCTTGCAGTGTCACACTCTGTCATTGCCCGCTTGAGGCAGCGCCATCAAGCCCACATACAGGTCGACCCAAGAAGACCACTCGGAGTGTTTGCAAGTGGTCCTTAGATTTTGTTGAAGTCTGTATGATTGCATTATTTGAGAAGAACAGCATGACTTCACCCATGGTTTAGGTAAACGCTTCCCTTCTTAGTTGTACTACTTGCATTGCTTTAGGTAAAAGTTTTAGTTTTTTTATGCACACATTTATAATATTTCATGGCTTTAACAGTGTTACCTCAACTATGGCAAAAGTATTACTCTAGGTGAAAGTCCTACTTTTCTATAATACTGAGGCTTGTGGTATCATTTGGTAACTCCGCTTATTAGGATGTAACTGAGTAGGTAAAGTTAGGGTCTATTACTTTTGGTAAAAGCGTTACCTTTTAGACAACTGTGTTACTTTAAGTGTAACTACATCAACTATAGATAAAGTATTACTTTTGGTTTAAGTTCTATTTCTCCTTAATATTTTTATGTATGTCATCAATTAGACTCCATTACCTAGGTGTAACTGAATTATTTCAACTGAGATTTAAATGTTACTTACGGTAAAAGTTCTACTTTTCTGTAATACTTAAGTTCAGGGGCGGTTTGTTAACTGGGCAAGACCGAAGGTGCGGTCAAATTTTTGTCAGTTGGACTGTTGACAAGAGATTTATTGCTGATAATGATTTTCATTCAGTTTTAAGTAAATCAGAATAAAAATGTATCAACATTCAAATTCACAAAGCACCTTGCCGATTTGAAGGCGTCCAAATAGACAAGTAGGATTCACTGCTGTTTTGTCGCGACAGAGCCTCATTCCTTCATCTTTATTTATCGAACCGGCTCGTAACTTTAAATCGTCTCCCGTCGAGCCGTCACGTCGCGGAACTTCGTACGAGGACAAATGAACACGCGGGTACAGAGATGCCGTCAGTCCGCTGGACAAATCCATCGACTGCCCTAAGAGCGAATATAACATCTCTTGATTGCCAAATTGGCCTCCGTGTTGCTAACAAATCAGTAATGAGACTGTCTTGAGTCTTGAGCAGCACAAACACCTGAAATATTGTATCAGCAATACATGTAGGCCTACTAATCATTCAGCCTTTCTCTAACTATCATCAGAACATTTATTGTCAGCATGGCACTAATCTTTTTTGCTTATTGAATTTTTAGCCTCCTATAGTTCCTGTTTGATGACTATTCATCGCTTTCTCCCCACTAATAACGTACATGGCCCATATGAGTCTAGCCGGCGAAAAGAGGAATCGTCTACTGAAGCCTTATCCACCGTCACCCCAGCTAGACTCCAAGTTCTATAATTAGCATTTGACACACTTCCCCACTTTGTTACAACAGTGTTCTGATAACTGAGAAGTGCGATTAAGAACGTTTGATTGCATAATGATGAAAAACTGTTATGTGCTAACTTTGTCCAACTTTGTATAGTAACTGATTGTAGATTTAATCTGCATGGGACAGCGTCATTGGTACAGTATCAAGTTCTTATTACATATTTACAGGTCGAGTGCACGTCGATATTGTGTGTGGGTGTGTAAAAAGTAAAAGTCTTTGGTTGTTAAAGTGTCGGAGGCCATGACCAGCAGTTTATTGGGCTTCTCACTTTCAGTTTGTTTTCTAGCATAGACTCTAGTAGTGTTTCTTTTTCTATGCCGTTCAAGTCTGTTTCTATTAACTCAGTAACTTCCATCATACATTATTAATAATATTGTTTCTTGACACTACCATATTTCAGCTCTTTCACATTATACTAAAATGTTTACAGTGGTGTGTGTGTGTGTGAGTGGGGGAGGGGGTAGGGATGGCGACAGTAGGGGTATAAAATGAGGATAGAGAGAGAGAGAGAGAGTGTGTGTGTGTGTGTGTGTATGTGTGTGTGTGTGTGAAGGAAGGGGGTGGGGGGGAGGAAGAAAGAGTCAATGTGAAAGATGGCCCGTCAGTTCTATAAACCACGAGCCGCCACTGCTTAAGTTTACAGTAATATTCAAATGGTTGTAGATCTATTACTTGGGAGTAGCTGCGTGACTCATTGAACTATAATGAAAAGGGTGTTACTTTATGTAAAAGTTCTACTTCTCTATAATACGTAGATTTTATATTATCACTAAATTAAATGGTTGCATTATTGGGAGTACATGTGTTACTTCCACTAAGATTAAAAAATAAAATTTTCTGTGAATGGTTTACATCTCTGTAGTACTTAAGTTTAATTACTTAGGTTAATAGTTTTATTACCTGGAAGTAATCGTGCTTCTTATTCAACCAAGAATTGAAAAAAACACTACTTTATAATATAAAAGCTCTACTTCTCTACAATGCTTATTATAGGTGTACAGGTTGCTTATCAAACTCAGATTTTAAAAATATTTCTTGACTTGATACAAAAGTTCTAATTCTCTCTGGGTTTTTTCTGTCTTTTTTTTTCAGACAAATTGGCTACCTAGCCCTTGGTGAAAAAAACGGGCGGTTCTTACAAGACAATATCTTTGCCATGACACAACACGGAGCTCCTTTCGCCATCTTGTCCCCCGGGGAGCTGCGGGAAAAATTCGCCATGCTCAGATATCCCGAGCGTATAGGAGGTGTGCTGGACCGGGAGGGAGGGATCCTCATGTCGGATAAATGTCTCCGAGCCTTGCAGGTAGGCTGGAAAGTAAATAATGCGGTTGTGTCACAATACGGTGGAATCAGGCGCTCGTCAATTTTTGGGCGTATGAAGTTATTGGTATTGTAAAGATAAAGTCTGTTCATTTGCTTCGAATTGAGTTGAAGTCGAGATATTTACAATTGAAGGGGATGAAGGTCTCCTAGTGTCAAACGTAAAATAATCAAGAAAATTGCTGTCGAAGTTTGGCGACTTACAAAGCAGAAGTGTCCTTGGAAACTTCAAATTTACTTTTTGTGCCTTTTATATACTTTTTTCAGAAAACAAATCTTCTTAGAAATGTGCTTTTTAAAATATTGGGCCAACAATTTTAAAAAATCAATGAAATTGAATTGCCCAACAAGCAGAACAATGCTGGTTTATTCGATTTATTACTATTTTGACGAGCGCCTGAATTCACCACGCTGACTCACAATTGTAGATGACAACAGCTTCCGAAAGATGAAATAAAGGAACTCTAAGAAACTCATGAAGACAGAAAATAAAGAATGGAGAAAGACTAAGGAGAATGAGTGGAGGAACGCCAACATTCCTCCGGAACTTAAAGGAACTGTAACTGAACTACTTTGAGCACATCAAACGCCATGATTTACTTGGGAAACGTGGTATAAAAACAAAGTAAGAAGGCTAAAGAGGAAAGGGTGGGCCCAACTGAAGGTGGGAACAGGATATAGAAACCTGTCTTGGAACCAGAACTACCCAGGCAGGCAGAATGGCAAACGACAGAATGTTCCGTGGGAGAAAGGCGAGCGGACAGCACGAGGTCTCCAGAGTCTAAGCGCCCAAACCTTGACTCCCCATAAGTGTTCTCCTGCTGATTTTTTTTCCTTGGCGATGGTCGAGGATCGAACCCTATCGGTTTAGAGGGCATCTCCGGTTCTTCTGTCCGTGAATGTTTGTGCAATGTCTCGATTCTAGACATCTGGTGAATTTCCTTATCTAAAGACTATCCTGTTCTGTTTTTGCAGCCCAGTTTTACCCAGATTTATTATTTCTCTTTGAGTAATGTAGAAATACGGGAGTTGCAACATAGTCTGGAGATGTCCTTGTTATCATAACTAGCTCATGAATCATGGATGGGCATATATATCATATTGAAAACATAGAGAGCTTGTTGATTTAACTCAAAACTCGAGTTTGACGTGTGCATCAGCTCCGCAGCAAAACACCAGTCTATCCGAGCACGTAGATTTATCAGAAGGAGTCCTACATTAGTTCTGTAAGAGACGATTACACGAACAGTTTTTCAGCTCTGGTTTCTGACCCTCTGTGATTTAGAAAATGTTGTAAAGACATGGTGTGTTATTGCTTTACAGCTTACATTAGCAAACTGTATAGTAGAGGATGTCTTCTAGAAAAGAGCTCCGGGCAGATACTTGTATGTCATACACAAGAAAACTAACCATTGTGGCTGTAGAATGTACGTATACGGTAACACCGTCGAACGAAGAGTGTTTAATCAATTTTTAACTTTCCTTTGGTCTTAGATTTTCTTAAATCATTTGAACGGATAACTCATAGTAATCAAAATTCCGTTAAAGTAATCGTTAATGCATTCGATACAGATTGAAATAAAGGTGAAGTAAATGGAGAAATGAAAAGAAGGTTTTTGATTAAAGACTGAAATCAAATGGAATTAGCACTTTTAAGATTGTTCAGAAACGAGAGAACTAGCAAGGTAAAGTATGAATGGTCTGCCAAGCACTGTCAATTCAAGCACAGCCGAACCTGCTCTGGTAGCCACCTGTTTAAAACCTGTACAAACGAACAGGTCCCACTTCCTCCTTTGTGTATTTTTAGAATAATTATTACGTCGACACTGTGCAAGACGTCCCCCTTTCTAAGTCTGCAACTTTTCTCCTCGACTGTGACTGGCTGTCTTAGACATTTTCAGCCGTATTTCAAGCATCGACTACGAAACGTTCGAAGTGAGTGACGACTTTTTCGTTCGAAGGACCATGACTGACTGAGACATGATTCGAGTTCGTCGGTTGAGGGTGCACCGACATCAACTCGTCCCCCAGCCAGACATAAAACGTTTTCATTTCCCACGTCTTCTGAGCCCTCAGCTGATTTGTCAAGGTCGCAAGGACGGTTCCTTACATAATAGATCAGAACTTTTCTAGCCAGGTTGCGTCACAAGGAAAGCAATTGACCTGAAAGCCTTTACTTGGGAGCTATTTGGTATACCTGTTTGTGTGTATGTGTGTGCGTGCGTGTGTCTGTCTCTCTGTGTGTGTGTGTGTGTGTGTGTGTGTGTGTGTGTGTGTGTGTGTGCGTGTGTGTGTGTGCGTGTGTGTGTGCGTGTGTGTTTGTAAATGTGTGTGTGTGTGTGTTTGAGTGCGAGTTTGTGTAAATCTGTGTGTGTTTGAGTGTGTGTATGTGTGTGTATGTTTGTGTGTGTATGTTTGTGTGTTTATGTATGTTTGTGTATATTATGTGTATTTATATTTGTGAGTGTGTATGTGTGTTTGTGTGTGTGCGCATTTGGGTGTTTGCGTGTGTCTATGTGTGTATGTGTGTGTGTTTGTGTGTGTGTGTGTCTTTGTGTGAGTATGTGAACATGTGTATGCGCATGTGTATGATAGGTTTTTGCGGGGTTTTTTGTAGTCTTTTAAATGCAGTGCACTATTTAAATAATTGGCTGTGGAATAAACATAAATTTATATTTCACTTCTGGCTTTGATGCGTCAAAAATACATAATTTATATTATGTACCCAGAAATCCTTCAAAAAAAAGAAAGCGAGGCCTTAGATTACCCAAATCAAGCCGAGAGATAATACATACAAAGGGATGAATAGTTACAGGAAAAGCCCACTGCTTTGAAAAGATTAGGAATTTGGCACATGGAAGTTGATTCTTTGTTAGTTTTGCTTTGTCATCGTGTCCTGTGACGGATGTTTCTGACACTCTGATTGTGAACACATACGACTTGATGGTTGTACCTTTCGTGAACATGTGTTTCATGACACAATGAAATCAATGGGCTCGGTAGTTGTTTTTTGTTGTTGTTGTTTTGTTTTTTTTGCTGAGTTTTATTTTCTTGGCATATTGAACTTTTGGTATAATCCTAAAGCCTGTACATTTATTTTGTTTAAGTCAAGATATGTGCAATTGAAGGATAAGGGGATCGCCTGAATGTCAGAGGTAAAAATTAATGGGAAAAATGGCTGCCAAAGTTTTTAGGATCAGGACTTCCAAAGCTTGAATGTCCTTGGAAACTGTAATTTTTTTTATTTCTTGCTTTTTATTTACTTTTTCAGTAAAAAAACACACAGAAAAATGTTTTTAGTGGACATAAAAGGGTTTGAGCAAACAAACAGAATGCTTTTAATATATAAAAAAGAAAAGAAAAGAAAAAAGAAAAGAAAGTAGAAAAAAGAACATAATAGAATAAACTCGATAAAATGTGCCCAACAGCCGGACAAATGTTCTTTTTTTTCTATAACATTATTTTAACGAGCGCCTTATTTTACCGTGATGCCACACATATCGTTATGAAGTAATTATTGAGCTGTAGGGGTGGAAGCTCGCGTGAAATGTTATTGAGTTGGATGCAACAGTGAAGACAACTACTGTGACAACAAAACATCGACAATTACAACAATGATAGCAACAGCAACAGCATCAACAACAACAGTATTAACAAAGACATGTGAATACATATACAACTCTCCCACACACTTGAGAGATACAGAGGGATAAAAACAAAATGGAGCTTGATAACTTTGGACAAGCCATTTTATTTAGAAGAAATCTGTCCTTTCCACTAGTTCTGTGGTTATACAGAAGAAATCTGTCCTTTTCTCCAGTTCTGTGGTCGCTTAGAAGAAATATGTCCTATTCCTTAGTTACGTTGTCACTTAGAAGAAATCTGTTCTCTTCCCCAAGTTCTGTGGTTACACAGGAGACACCTGTCCTTTTTCCCTAGTTCTGTGGTCACACCGTGTATCAGTAGGAAGATGTAAGGCTAAGGAAAATACTCTGTTCTGTGAAGGGCTGCCAAATCTGTAGTCTGCTCGGGATTTTAGTTTATTGCAATCAAAAAATGTTTGTAATTCATTGAAAAGGCTTCAGCCGTCGTGTGTTGGTTCGGATATATTTGTACACACATTTGTGAGGCAGAGTGGTGGAATCAGGCTCTCGTCAAAATAATGAAATTGAAGAAAACAGCAGTTTTCTCCATGCTTAGCAATTTTTATCAAATTTTTGTTTTTTGACTCAACACCTTTTATGTCTATTTATAAACACATTCCTTTGGGGATTTAACCATAAACGTTGATTAAAGGCACAGAAATATAAATATACAGTTTCTATGGACTCTCCAGCTTTGGAATTTACCAAGCTTTGGTGGCCATTTTCTCGCTAATTGTAACTCTTAAATCAGGTTTCCCCCACCTCCTTCAATCCAAAATATCTCCACTTCTATTGAAGATGGATAGGTAATTTTTTCATTGATAGCAAGACAAATGAACAAGCTTTAAGATGATACCAATAACTCTACATGCCCAAAAATTGACGAGAGCCTGATTCCACCACGCTGCCTCACATTCACTTTTTTTTTCAGTTTCAGCGCTAGTCTCCAAACTTTTCAGCTTATGGCCCACGGACATATCACAGCTGTGATGTCAGCCCAAACTGTTACTTCGTGTAGATTAGTCTTTGACCTTTCAGTCTGTTTGAATAATTCCTGTCATCATTTTGTTATAAATCATATCGTTTTAGTGTTTCTCTCTTGGTCTAGACGTTTAGGAGTTCGCCTCTCATTCAAAGGTCCCGGGTTCGAATCCGGGTAGAGACGGACAAATTTTCTTCTATAGAATTGTCTCCTTTTATCTCCTTTCCTGCTCTTTCGCCTCCACTTTCTACCCCCACCCCTCACCTTCTTTTTTTTTCTTTTTTTTTTTTGGAACGGTTTGAAATTCACATTGTAATTTCTAGCATCTTGTGATTTAACAACTTTTTTGTTTTCTAATTTAGCTCAAGTCTCTGAGCTCTTCAGCTTATTAGGGAATGAAGGGTCCCGTTATGAATTCTGTATTTTCATTGTATTGTACTTTCTTCCACGTCGCACAGTGTTTAGTTAAAGAGAACTATGTTTTTGAATTTTAATAATTCATCAACTTAATGGAGAGACACGATTCATTTAAGCAAAATACAGACTTTGGGGGCGGGGGTGGTCTTTATTTTTTTATTTCTTTATTTTTTTTTTTGTTTCGAATTTTTTTTGGAATGGGGTTGTTAGTTGTTGTTTTTGTTGTTGTTGTTTTTTTTTTTTTTTATTTTTTTTTTGGGGGGGGGGGGTTATTCTGCCATCCTGTGAGGCTTCTGGTGTATTTACTTTTTCTGTTTCTGTTTGTACGAAATATTTTTAATTTGCATGAGTAGCTTAAAATGATTTTCTTGTTTCAAAAACGTATCACATGTAAGAGTCTGGTCATAAATGTTAGATTTTCATTGAAAAAAACCAAACCCAACTTTCTGGTAATCACACTTAAGTAGTCTAGTCATAAGTTTTGGTTTCATATTTTCCTATGTTTACTACGCAGCGTTTGTCACAATTTGCTGTTTGAAATTTTCCTGTCCTAAACAAAAATTATATTTCTTTCAAAAATTTTTTTAATGTCCTTCGGAAAACTAATCAATGGAGATGGTTATCCCCCTGAATATCAATTAATACTCACTTTATACTTTTTCATACTCTGTTGCCGTTGAGCGTCGAGGGGAGATGCCGTTTTCTGTGGTAGGCTACCTCCCCAGCTCGTTCAATAGAGATATTATGAGTTCTCAGGGTTTCCTTGACGCCCTCAATCCTCCTTTATAGTCTGAGTGTTTGGTGTTATAGACTCTCGAGGCATGCTGGCTAGGTGACATACGTAACAGGTGGCCAAACCATTTTATTCTGTCTTTCTGTGAAATGCAGGCAGGACTCAGCGCCAATAGCTGCTCTTATTTCTCCGTTTCTCTGCCTGTAGTGTCTTATGATGTTAACGTTTTTGCGGAGACATTTCATCTCGCATATCTTTATTTTGCTCTCCTGAATTTTATTTAATGTCCCGGTCTGGCACTGGTTGCATAATGTTGGTATGAATATTGAAGTGAGAAGCTGTCTCTTTGTGTCCACGGAGATGTTTTAAAGAGTTAGGAGGAGTGCGAGCTGATATCAATTAAAATACTCATTTATTTTTAAAATGGGTTTGTTTTTTTATACCCCCCCAGCGTTTATTTGTAGAGAACGGAGGAGTGATCCGAGACGGAGAACAGTACCAGAGCCTAACCCCAGGGGAGGTGATCCATGTGAGGACAAACAGGGGAGAGTACCAGTGTAGATCGATCGTGTTCGCTTGTGGCCCCTGGGCTAACAAGGTTCTCTCGACTGTTGGGCTCAGTCTGCCACTCAAGGTGAGTGGAGGGAAGACTGGTGTGCTTCTTCCCTTCCTCTCTCCCTTTTTCCCCTGACCACTCTCTCTCTCTCTCTCTCTCTCTCTCTCTCTCTCTCTCTCTCTCTCTCTCTCTCTCTCTCTTTCTCTCTCTCTCTCTCCTTCTCTCTCCCCCCCTCTCTCTCTATCTCTCTCTCTCTCTCATTTCTCCCCCCCCCCTCTTTCCCTCTCTCCCTTCTCTCTCTATTTCGATTTTACCTGTCTGTCTGTCTGTCTGTCTGTTTGTCTGTTTGTCTACTTGTCTGTCTGTCTGTTTGTCCATCTATCAACTGTGTCTGTGTCTGTCTTTGTTTCTGTCTAGGACTCTGACTCTCTGTCTCTCTGTCTCATACTTTGTCTCTGTCTGTCTGTATGTCTGTCTGTCTGTCTGTATGTCTGTCTGTCTGTCTGTATGTCTGTCTGTCTGTCTGTCTGTCTTTCCCCATTTTTTTCTCTTTCTCTCCACTCCCCCTAATTCTTCTCCCCATCCCCCTCTTTTAAGCCTGCCTCTGAAGATGTTTTAGATGGGGTTTGCATTAGACTGGGATAACCCCCTCCCCCTCCCCCTCCCCCTCCCCCGCTCTCCCCCCTCCCCCCCCCCCAACCATTTCCCTTCCCCCCCCCCTTTTCCCTCTTAGCTATTAACCCGGTAGGACCAAGCGCATGCCTCTGCTTATGGTGAACTCAAGAATTCTGTGGGTTTACCATATCTGGTTGTGAATGAAAGAGAGCTCGGATGTGAGGAGACGATAATAATAATAATAACAATAACAATATTAACAATACTGCTACTACTACTAATAATAATAATGTATCGTGATGCATCTACGAAGGGACGTAACCTGAATCAAATTTCGGATCTTTGAATACCAGAAAGTTAATACAGATTAATGTCCCTTTGGTAGCAACGGACTTGAACATAACCATAATACTTATGAAACGTCATGTACTTCTCAGTAGTCTGAGAAGAGCACCCTTTTGTAGAACAAAGCATTAAACCTTATTGATGAAGGGTTGTCGCAGAAACAGTTAGGTCAAGAGTTCAACGCTGCACGTATACATATAAAGAATGGAATCTAATTTTTTTTCCAGTCCTTACTTAAATATTAATTGTTACTATCGTGGTGTTGTGACGCCTTCCCTGTATATAGCTTCATCTTCAGAAAGACCTACATTGTATTGTTTCTTTCTGTCCATATTATTTTTGCCTTGTGCTACTAAATGACCTCTATTGCATCGATGATCGGGAGTCTGTCTTTTTGAGCAAATCAAAATGTAAGAAACTACTAGAACTTATCAGTTCATGTGAGCCAGGGAGAAACCGAAGATTATCAAACGATAACACCCTACTTTTGACACCCGTAAAATCATACAAATCATAAGGAGAGAGATCTTTCTCAGATCTTGGTCCATTTATGTGGAACAAATTACCCATGGAACTAAGACAAACAAGAAAACTTGATAGCTTCTAAAGACATCTTAAGCATTTTCTTTTCCTACAGGCCAATCCTTCTAACGCTTTTAGTTTTATTTTTTATTATAGTTGTTCTGTGTCTATGTCTGAGTGAAAATAGTCCGTGTGTGTGTGTGTGTGTGTGTGTGTGTGTGTGTGTTTGTGTGTGTGTGCGCATAAATATATATTGCATGAGAAGAAAGGAAGTAGTAAGAAAAGTTTTGATAATGGGCATTTCAATTGAAAGCGCATTGAGCTACTTTTTTGGAAATGCGCTATATATAAATGTTATGATATTATCATTATTATAAATTTCTTTTTGTTTGCACTAAACAGCCGTTATTGTGTCAATGTGTCACTTTACTCAAAATGATAGTTTTAAAAAAGTGTCGCGCTTTCTCTTTGCACTGAAAAAAAAAAACTGTTCTAGTTTCGATGTGCCTCTACTTACTCAAATTTAACAAGATCTTGACGCTTATTACCTTCTCAATAACATTGTGTGTGGCATAGCTATGAAATCAGGCGCCAGTCAAAATGATGAATTCGAAGAAACAGACATTTTTTTTCCGCCCGCCCGTTTGGCAATTTATATCGACTTTTTTTTAGGGGGGGGGGAGGGGGGGTGCATTTGGCTCAATTCCTTATTTATTCCTTTAAAAGCACAATTCTGTGTAGATCTTGCTTAATAAAAGATCGTTGATTAAAAGCATAAAAATGTCAATTTGTAGTTTTCAAGGATTCTCAAGTTTTGGATGTCCCCAGATTTGGGCGACCATTTTCACGTTAATTTTTTCTCTGACATCAGGCTACCACCATCTCCTTCGATCGCAAGTATTTCGATTTCTATTCAAGATTGATCAATATTTTTTCATCAAAAGTCAGACAAAAGAGCATGTTTTATGATGACACCAATAACTCCATTTGCCCCCAAAATTTAGGAGCACCCGATTCCACACTTTCGTGACACATACTCTTCTCATAATCCATTCAAAGTAACTAAATGATGGGGTTTTTTCTTTGCACTAAACATCTGCCTGCTATAGTGTCAAAATACTTTTCTTCACTAAAAAAAGATGATCTCTTCAATTGCTGCATTGGGGGGTTTTTCTCGTTCTCTTTAGCCTATGAGGATCACCGTGTGCTACTGGCCTGAGCTTAACCCAGGCTCACACAGTGCTGATAAACTACCTCCCTTCTTTGAGGAAAACTGCTGTGACGGGCATTCTATCTATGGTCTGCCTAGTGAGGAGTATCCTGGCCACGTCAAGGTTTGTATGTTTGGTCTATTTAGCAGGGATTATGCTGGCCATTAGGTTTGTATTTTTGGTATATTTAATGAGGAGTATCCTGGCCACGTCAAGGTTTGTATCTTTGGTCTATTTAGTGGGGAATATCCTTGCCATGTTTGGGTTCGTATCTTTGGTCTATTTAGCGGGGCTATTACGCATATATTTTTGGTCTATTTAATGAGGAGTATCCTGGCCATGTTAATTTAGGTTTGTATCTTTGGTATGCATAGTTGGGAGTATCCTGGCCATGTTAAGGTTTATTAGATCTATTAGCACCTGCCAATACTATACGCCACCATCTACAAAGTAATAAAATTTGTACCTCTCTCACCCTGCTGGTTGGCCCGACAGATCGACATTTTTCAAATCCATAAACATATTCTATTTATTGTTATGAGCAGGGACTTGTAACTTGTAACTTTTATTTGCTTGCTTTGGGTATTTTTAGTTCCCGTATGTTTGTTTGTTTGTTGTTGATGTTGTTGGTTTTTTTTTGTGGGTTTTTTCCTTAGTAGACTAAAGAGAAACACATCAACACATCACGCTCACATTTGTTATGGGTTGGGTTTTTTTAAGTAAGCTAACGAGAAGCACGTCGGCATAATAAAAGGTCATGTAGTTCTGGGGAAGAGTAAGAACCCCCGCCCCCCTCCCCAAAAAAAAATTTATAAATAAATAAATCCTGTATCAAAATCTGCTGTACATTGCATGCTTTCTTCCCCC
>NW_004798331.1:130694-131879 GCF_000002075.1 Aplysia californica
CCGGATGTTCTCTCTGGCTCCCAGTTATGTTTACATCACGGCCCCGACATTGACCCAGACAAACGGGACGCCTGCGACTACCTGTGGACGGTGGATCTACTCAAAGATTACGTCAGCAAACATTTCCCTGGCCTTGTCCCTACACCCAGCGTTGTGGAGTCCTGTATCTACACAGTGAGTTAATAATAAACTAATAACAATATGTGCGGTAGCGTGGTGGAATCAGGCTCTCGTCAAAATAATCAAAGTGAAGAAACTTGCATTTTTCCATAGCTTTGTGAATTTTTATAAAATTTTTGTTTTTTGGCTCAACACCTTTCATGCCCATTAAAGAACTGATTTCTGTGTGGATTTTTCTGAAAAACGTCGATTAAAGGCATGAAAAAATAAAAATTTTCAGTTACCACGGACTATTAAGCTCTGGGAATTACTAATCTTTGACGGCCATTTTCTCATTAATTTTACCTCTGAAAACAGGTGACCCCCACCTCCTGCATTCGCAAATATCTCGACTTGTATTCAAGATTAATGGATCTTTTTTCCATCCAAATAAAGTCAAGTGAACAAGCTTTAAGATGATACCAATAACTCTACATGCCCAAAAATTGACGAGAGCCTGATTCCACCACGGTGCCTCACATATTGATGTTAATATATTGATAATACAAATGAAAATAAAAATCAGAATAAAGATCATCATCATCATCAACATCATCATCATCATAATCATCATCATCATCATCATCATAAATGACATTTGCATAACCCATAACCCCACTCAACAATATGTGCTTTACAATCTGTTACCCCAACCGACCCTAGTACACATAAAAAGATTCTCAACTTCCCAGAGAGCATCCAGTGCAAAGTAGTGGATAACACACTCAAACGCTTTACTTGCACTATCTGATTCTATAGCCGGGTACCCATTCTCACCTAAATGAATTAAGAAAAATTCACGTAATCCGCCGTTCCCAAGGCTACAACGTCAGACCCCTGACGGGATTCAAACCATTGCCCTTACATTTGCGAGCCCCACAGGCTAAACTTGACCACTGACGCTATAAGAGTGACCCATTGTTTGTGTGTTGTTCAACTATAGTGCATCCGCCAATGTCTGAAAATGACCAAAGCACCTGCAGAGGAGAATCCTATCTCTCCACCACCCCCCTTCTCTCTCTCTCT
>NW_004798331.1:149882-153341 GCF_000002075.1 Aplysia californica
TCTCTCTCTCTCTCTCTCTCTCTCTCTCTCTCTCTCTCTCTCTCTCTCTCTGAGAAAGAAAGGTGGGTCAGTTTGTACCATCACCTATTAAAGTGTTAGTTTGTCTCTTACTCATAACAGTCTAGCTTTGAACATCTTTATGATAATCTCAGAATTCAATAGTTTAACAAATATTATGGGGAATCAAGATCATGTCTATGGTAATATTTTTCTTGGCATGACCCTGCTAAAACAAAACTTAGTGACAATGTCAAAACAAAATTTTTTGATATTGCCGAAGCAAAACTTTTGGAAAAAAACTGTTAAAAACACAACTCTTGGAAGGCCAAACAAAATAATTTGACCATGCTATAACAACACTGTTATTTTTACCCTGCCAAAACAAAACTGTTTGACCAAGCCAAAACAAAACTGTTCGATCTTGCCAAAACAAAACAATTTGACCATAACAGAACAAAACAGACTGGCAGGAACGAAGCAGCCTTCCTCCTAGATGATCGATAATGTGTCAGTGGAGGTATAAACACGTTTTCGTGTCTTTGTGTCTCTGAAATCATGTCACGGTGTCTTTGAAATCGTAGTGTCAATGTGATTTTTAAATCCTGGTGTCAATATGTTTTGAAATCGTGTCATTGTGTCTTTCAAATTGTGTCAATGTGTCTTTGAAATCGTGGTGTCAAGCATTTTTGAAATCTGGGTGTCAATGAGTTTTTGAAATTATAGTTCAATGAGTTTTGAAATCGTATCAGCCTGTTTTTGAAATCATGTCAATGTGTCTTTGAAATCGCTTCAATGTATTTTCCAGAACACACCGGACAAAAATTTCATCATTGACCGACATCCTAAGTGGAAAAATATTGTCTTTGGTGCTGGATTCTCGGGTATGTACACTTCTTTAGTTTTTTAGCTTTAGTAGAGGGTTTTACGGCGCTCGCAACTGCATACGGTCATATGAGCGCCAGAAGATTTGAAGTGTTACAAGTGAGTAACAAACATAAAAAAAGAAAAAGGGGAGATTAGGACGGTAGGAAAGAAGAAGCAAACCACACCAGAGCATCCGCCAACCACCCACTGTACACTTCTGGCTGGAAGTTAGTTTTGTTATTACAGTCGACCTTGCCCAAATGGCTGCCTGTCCACGACATTCACTTGTACAAACGACCTTCTCACTTAAATCCTTTTGCTTTTTCCACACAAAAAATCTATAGTGTAATGACACTCCCACAGGACCACCTATCTTTTTTATACCTTGCCCATTTATATGAGATTGAGGCCATCTGTTTAGTAGAAAAAAGTGCGTATTATTGTGTCTAATAGTGTATTACGTGCATACTTGTATGACAAGTAACTGTCAGAGATAGAGATTCAAGGATTATAGAGGTAAGTCATTCAACTGAGAGCAATGATGATTTTAGAGATACAGGACAACCTGTCTAAGATGGCTCGAATGTTATCTAGATGTTGGCCTCTTATAGTGTAGTTTTCGAGTTCTTTCCACAGCTTGTTTCTGTTCACTCTGTCGAACGCATTTTTCTGGTCAACAAATACCATGTTTAGTTCCCTGTTGTGTTCCGTTACCCTTTCGCACATTCGTCGAAGGGCAAATATTGCGTCGGTGCATCCTCTTCCCTTTCTAAATCCTATTTGGGCCTCACTCAGAAATGGTTCAACGTTATGTCTTGTTCGCCATTCCAATATCTTGCCGAACATCTTGCCCACATGGCTCAGCAGTAAAATGCCTCTATACATTCCAGAGTCGCTTTTACTGCCTCTCTTCTTCCAGATTGGTAATATGACCGCTTTTTGCCAGTCGCCGGGAACTGTTCTTTCTGTCCACGCTTTCTGGAAGATTTTTGTGAGCTAAGTTATTCCAGTTTCACCACATACTAGGATGGTCTCCGTGGTGAACTCATTTATTCCTGTGCTTCTGTTTTTGGGCTGGTTTTAACTGCTTGTCTGACCTCTGATGATGGGATGGTTGATTCTCCTTCCTCTGGGTGACTTGGTTGGAATTCTTTGTTTGTTTGCTTTTGAGTGGTGTTCAAAAGCTCCAGAGAAATATTCCCTCCATCTAGATTTAATTTGGAGCTGTCGATAATAGGGTTTCCAGTTTTGTCATTAATTACAGCTGTTGGGTCGTACGGGTTTTCCCTGACCATCATTGATTTTACATTTCTGTAGAAGTCACGAGGTGATTTATGGCACAGTTCGCTTAGGTGTTCTCCATATTTTGCCCATGATTCATTTTTTGAGGCTGTACAACTCTTTTGCAGTTCCTTCTTGCTAATCTCTATTGCGTGTAGACGTTTTGGTCCTTGGATTTTATCCATTCTGAAGAAAAGTTTCTTCTTTTCTTTGATGGCCTCTTTGACACTGTCATTCTACCATGGTGTTCCTTTAATGGATTATCTCCCAATTCTCTTCTTTCCAGATACTTTTATCAATGTTTCTATTAGCAAGTTTTTAAAGAGGGTCCATGTTTCTTCAACGTTCATTGCACTGGTGTCTTGGTTTTCTCGTCTTTTTGTGATCTCGTCCTCTACTTTCTGCACATTGCCCTGTTATTGAGTTTTCATAAATTAATTTTCTCTAAATGTTTCTTCTTCTGTTTTCGCGTGTGTTTTCTCTCTCTTTACTCATCATCATCACTTGTCGATGGTCTGTATCAAAGGTGATATTTGGGATTGATCTTGCATTAGTTGCTTTTGTAACAACCCGCCCCCCCCCAAACAAAAACAAACAAACAAACAAACAAACAAACAAACAAACAAACAGGCAAACAAACAAAACAAAACCTTTTAGTAACCTTGTGTTTCCCCGTCACCTGTCTGTTCAGATTTCGAAATAAGTTGTTCTGGGTCTACCGCTGCTTCGTTTGCCTTCTATTTATCTAGAGAGAGAGCAAGCTGTTCAAAGAAGTTTCTTTCAGTATTTCATCGTTTGATTTGCTTTCCTTCCATAAAATTTTCAAAAATCTCCAAAGAAACATTTCTGTTGCTTTTATTTTTATGTTCACTATTTCTTATAATAATTTATTGTCGGACTTTCACAGGCGTAAAGAAGGGTTGACCACATATAACCTTTTAGAACCCTTAAATTTAGTAGTCATCTAGATGTTTCTATTTTCAGAAAACCATATTTTAATAAAGATTTACAGAATACCCGTTGCCCCGCCCCTTCCCCCAACCACACTTTTCCTCTTGGAATAAAATAAATGTATTTCCATATCGTTTAGAATTAAAGTTCCTAAAATAAGCTTCCTCCCGTTCCAACTGTTCCCCGAACAATCAGCCTTTTCATGATGATTAGAATGAAGATTCCAGACTTGTCATTCTCGTGTAAAGCAGAATTATGTGGTTTGATGCGTATAATAATAACTCTTTTGAACTACAAGATTACATATTATCTCCTTTTTCTCCTTTGTCTCGCTGTTTCAAAAACGTGAGGACCTCCCCCCCC
>NW_004798331.1:153639-155101 GCF_000002075.1 Aplysia californica
GAGAGAGAGAGAGAAGAAGAAGAAGAAGAAGAAGAAGAAGAAGAAGGAGAAGGAGAAGAAGGAGAAGGAGAAGAAGGAGAAGGAGAAGGAGAAGGAGAAGGAGAAGGAGAAGGAGAAGAAGAGGAAGAAGAGGAAGAAGAGGAAGAAGAGGAAGAAGAGGAAGAGGAAGAAGAGGAAGAAGAGGAAGAAGAAGAAGAAGGAAGAAGAGGAAGAAGAAGAAGGAAGAAGAGGAAGAAGAAGAAGGAAGAAGAGGAAGAAGAAGAAGGAAGAAGAAGAAGAAGAAGGAAGAAGAAGAAGGAGAAGGAGAAGGAGAAGGAGAAGAAGGAGAAGAAGAAAAAGGAAAAAAAGAGAGAAGTGAAAACAAAGTACAGCGGGCAAAAGAGTACTAATATACTGTTCCGCGCTATTTACCGATCGTCGTTATCCTAAGACTGCGCTGCGCGTTTTAATGATTTTATAGTTGCGCGGCAAGCTTAAGATTGCTCGGCACTTTTTAAGATCGTATAATTGGATCATTCTTGTGGGCTCTTCAGTTTCATATCTTGATTTTAATCTTAATTTTCATATTTTTACATTTTTGAAAATAAACGCGGATGTTCCTTGATGTGAGTAAAAGAATAAAGATGGAAGTGAGGTTTTTTTCTAATGATTTCAAACTTAGATGTACTTTGTGAACTTTGAGTTTGATACCTGGCATTGTATCATTCTTGTGGGCTCTTCAGTTTCATACGTTAATTGAAATTCTAGTTTTAGTTTTCATATTTTTACACTTTTGAAAATATGAATGTTCATTGATGTGAGCAAAAGAATAAAGATGGGGTTTTTTTTTCATTATTAAAAAAATATGAAATAAATTAAATGTACTTTGTGAACTTCGAGTTTGATACCTGGCATTGTATCATTCTTGTGAGGTCTTCAAAAATATAAAATATTAACGCAATCTTTAGATTTCCGCGCAACTGACCGGTCGTTAAAACGCGTCGCGCAATCTTAAGATTGCCTATATTCCAGCCAGCCCGCGGTTTTTCTTTGGCCGGACTGTGGCACGCCCTCATGAAAGAAGTAAAAATAGACTCTCTTACAATAACGTATCCAGATTCCTGCTCTGCTTGGGGCCACTTTTGAGTCGCCGTGACATTATGTGCAAAGATTGCTTTTAAGAATTGATTTTCTTATTTCCTTTGGTGGGGGTGGGGGTGGGGTGTTGGGGTCGAAATTAACTTTTATCTTGCATTCTAGAGTTAAGATAGCCTTTTCAAAGAGATTCCGAAAGACAAACTTCTAGCTAGATCTAGTAGTTGAAGGGCGTTAATATCATTATGTAAAAACTGTTTAAAGTTAACTTCAACCCGTTTTTAAAACACGTAAGAGATATATTTCTCTCTCTCTCTCTCTCTCTCTCTCTCTCTCTCTCTCTCTCTCTCTCTCTCTCTCTCTCTCTCTCTCTCTCTCTCTCTCTCTA
>NW_004798331.1:156918-158277 GCF_000002075.1 Aplysia californica
GAAAAGAGCTATTATTATTATTATTATTATTATTATTATTATTATTTTTATTCATATCCGCTCTGAAATCGTAGCATAGACCCAGATAGACATACTACAATGGGAGGCAAATGTTGATGATGGCTTGTTGACCTCGACCCAAAGGTCAAAGGTTGTTTCTTTGCAGTCCCCCAGTGCGGAACGCTAGGGGACTGCACAGTCCTTGAGAAGATCTATGCAGCGATAGGGGACTGCACAGTCCTCGAGTAGATCTATGCAGCGATAGGGGACAGCACAGTCCCCCAGTGGGGAGTCCAAGGGGACTGAACAGTCCCCAAACAACTTCCCTGGGAAGTGGGCTTCCGAACCTCCGACAGGGATAAGAGTAGAAAGACCGAGATACTCGATGAAAATGCCCCCAACTTGGAAATAGAAATTGGGTCTCCTGCGTACGACAAGGAAGTGCCTAATAGCTACACCATAGACGGTAGTACGGTGTTGCGTGACAGGTTGAAATGTTTTCTGTAATACCTGTTTGTTTGTTTATTCATTTATTTGTTTGTTTGTTTGTTTGTTTGTTTGTCGGTCTGTTTGTCTGGTTGTTCTTGTTCTTGTTGTTTTGTTTGTTTGTTAGGGGGGGGTTGAGGAGTGGGGTCGGGTTTGTTTATCTCCTCCTTTTTCGTGGCCTCATTCTATTCCTCGCACTCTGTTTGTCTCTCTCTCTCTTCTCTCTTTTTTATCTCATTTTTATTATACATCTTTAGTATCTCTCTCTCTCTCTCTCTCTCTCTCTCTCTCTCTCTCTCTCACACACACACACACACACACACACACACACACACACATACACATACAAACACTCACACCTCTCTGTCTTTCTGCTGTTTCTATATATCTATTGCTGTGGGGAGGGCGGAGTTCTATTTATTAGTTGCATAATATGCACGCCTGACAACTGGTACACTTATTCCCATTCAGATCAGGTTGGCCGGAAGGATAGACGCAGCCTATCTCCTAAATAATTCATTACCTGAACTGTGTCGATGTGGGTATAAAGCAAGTGCAGTGTAATAAAACAAGTTATTTAAAACCCGCATAATTTTCATAATATCTGATTGTAATCTTTGATACGTACAGTAATTTTGCATCATGTTCCTGTATCATGTAATATAATTAGCCAAGATTGATTTCGAACACGAAAAAAAAAACGTTTATAATAATTACAATGCTTTACACTCGCATTTATTAGCATACTAATTAGGAAGTGTGCTGCTTCGACTCCTCCCTGTGTGTGGGCTATGTTGTATGGTACTTACATTCCTCCTGAAAAGAGGGCGAGTGGTGGGAGGATGCCGCCAATATAATAATATGTCCTACTTC
>NW_004798331.1:161102-163452 GCF_000002075.1 Aplysia californica
GGAGGGAGGGGCGATATTGTCAGCATTTCGAATTTGAATTTCTTTCGGCATAATGTTTCTTGGGCACATGCTCCCGATACCAAAGGTTTTTTAAAAAATTGAAAAAGATAACAATTTTAGGCTTAGTGCATTTGAACAGCTGGCGGACGATACGTGTGTCTTTGCAGTGCAATGAGACTCTCTTCAAAATTGTTCTGCTGGTGGGCAATTTTTATGGAACACATGTTATGTATGTTTGTTTTTCTTCTTGGGAGTTGGCATGGAAGATGGAAAGGGGGAGGGGGAGATTTCTTAACGCCTTATATGCCCATTTGGAAATATAAAAAAATACTTTTCTATGTGGATTTTACAGGGGGGGGGGGAACATGTTGATTAATGGTACAGAAAAAAGTGAATTTTCAGTTTCCAAGGACGCTCAAGATTTGGAAATCACCAAACTTAGGGGGTCATTTTCTCTCTAATTTTACCCCCGACACCAGGCATAATGTATGAAAATTTTTCCTGAGGAAAAAATGCTTCTGGACTGGGCTTAGAACAGTTGCATAGCTTCCCGACAATATTCTGCAACTCAAATTATCCTAATGTTGTTACTAGTTGTGTCAACGTAAACCAACACCATCCTATCACATTCCATCTGTCAGCTTATACCCGGTGCCCATTACGGATCGGATCATGTCTGGTCTGATCGATTAATGGCCTTTTCAGTTCACAGAGCACTCTAGATCTATTAGTATCAGATTCTCCAAATCTACATTTAAGGTGGTTGGTGGGTGCTCTGGTGTGATTTGCTCCTTCTTTTCTATTAAAAAAAACCTGTCGTCCTCCTCTCTCCTCCTCCTTTTTGTGATTGTTACTCTCTTGTAACACCTCTAATCTTCGGCACTTATATGACCTTATTTTGTTACAAGCGTTGTAAAATTATTATTAAAGCGAAACTGAATCTACGCTATTTATTATCACATTCTGTGCACACACTGTACACATCCGACCGTTCGTCAGTCTACCTTGAAGAACAAACACATTTGGGTTTTTGAAGATCCCGATCGAATTTGTTCGAATTTTGCCAAGATGGTATGTTTTGCCTCGTGGTGGGTGGGGATAATCTGGCTGGTCCCGACTCAATTCGACAAAATTCGATTAGCACTGTGAGATGGGTATAATACGGCACTTCCCACTTCCGACTGAGTCGATCTGCAGCCAGGATTGGACGATAATTTAAACTGTAAAGTGCCTATGTATAGGGATCCGTGTAGTCTTTTCGTCCTTTCTAGGTGTGTTAGCAGTTTACTCGATACACTATATAGTATTGCAAACTATTACATGTGCGATATGAATATGATATTCAGATATATATTACGGTTATCCGTTTGCCTGTGTGTGCTTGTGTGTGTGTGTTTGTGTGTGGTTGTGTGTGAGTGTGGGGGCGGGGAATTGACGAATTAAAGGTGGAGGAAAATTGGAACTTAATAATTATAATTTGAAATCATTAGCGTTTTTGCCTCTCAAATAACCTAACTGGTGTCCATGGAGGCGCGAAACAGCTAAACTTACGTTTCTGTTTTGCTTCTACTCTGTTCAATTTGTTTTTGTTGTTTTTTTTCTAATTCAGGGCTTTGATCCTATTTTCATTGGCTGTAGAACAGTTTGTATATTATAGCTGGCACTGGTTGACCTTTAATTACTTTAATCTTTTTTTAAAGCAATTTTTGTGATATTGTATAACATACATGCACATATTGTATCATAGTCTATTTTGCAGCTATTTATTGTTTTTGTGTCATACATAATGTGTAGTTCTCAATTTTCTCGTTGAAATGAGTTGCGAGCTGTGGTCACCGATTTCTGATTCAGATCTGGCACTCGAAGAAGTAGAACTAGTTGGGTTTTTGTTTGTTTCGATTTTTTGGTTGTTGTTGTTGTTGTTATTGTTGGGAGGGGGGGGGGCATCGTATTGCCAATGTTTCTAGTAAAAGAACATTTCTAAACGTGAAAGTCGTTCTTTTTCTTTCGTAGACATGCTTTTTCATCTTACTTCTTTTTTAAATGTAACGACTTGATTTTTCCTATCCTAAATTGTGTTAAATGTATGTGTTAATAGGGGAGTAAAAAATGAACAATCTGCTTCATGTCCGTTGATTGTGACAAGGTTTATAGCTCTGATTAGCTTCCTTTTATACCCTTGAGACATGCTACACAATTTGTACACACTGCCAAATTAATCGAAATATGATTAATCAGTATTTTGCTAAAATAATGTTTTTACAATATTTTTTAAAGTTTGATGTTTGTGTGTGTGTGTGTGTGTGTGTGTGTGTGTTGTGTGTGTGTGTTGTGTGTGTGTGTGTGTGTG
>NW_004798331.1:163600-168769 GCF_000002075.1 Aplysia californica
GTGTGTGTGTGTGTGTGTGTGTGTGTGTGTGTGTTTGTCAGTGTGTATTAGTACGCCTATGTGTGTGTGCGTTATTTCCGAGTAAGTAAATTGGTTAGGTGTATGTGCTTGTGTGTGTGTGTATATGTATGAGCAATGTGTAAGTGCATGTAAACTCTATTTGCACCATTTGCTTAAAAACAGCAGCATGCTATGATACTTTCCCATTTTTTTTTCCTTTTAAGGGAAGGTGGGTTTATTGATGGAAGTCATGAATATAAGTTTATTATTCAATTATACTATGTTATAATAAATTCCTTGTCTTTCACACTTTTGGCCGTTTTAATCTTTTTTAAAAATTAATAGTGGGCAACATGTGGCCCGAAAAGAGAAAGAATGATTTAAGCTATAAAAAATCTAGCGCGAGCTATCAAGCGGTTTCGTAATACCATTACATGTCATGTATCATAATGCACAGTGTTTAGCACTTCATCAAGCATTGTCTTCGTCAACGAGACACTTATAGGAATATAACCAGCGCTTGCTTGTTCATACCTGGTAGTTTTTTGTTCTTTCTTTTTTTTTTTTATTTGAAGCATTTTTCTCTTATCGGCCTTCCTATGGCAGCCGAGAACTGTGGTTCCATTCCCCGAAGCAGCGTGTGAATCTCGCTTGATTGAATACTGTGGTATTCTCAACGGTTTTGAAATTTCCAGTTGGTCATTATCATTAGATTATTGGCTTAGTCATTTTCGTTGTGATGAGTAAAGTTAAAACAACCGACCTATCTTATAGTGCGGTTAAAAATTCGTAGCGCAATTTATCCTCAAATATCTCTTTAACGTATGAATTAATGCAACCCTCACTTTGCACAGCATAATGTATCAATTTGTCTTAACTTAATCACATTTTTCCACAACAATTTAGGCTAGATTAAATTTACCTTTCTTCATAAATCTAAATAAAATACTATAAATCTCCATCACACCTAAAACGGGATTGTTCACAGTACTTACCGCTTCTCACACACACTAATTTTGCAGACGCATACGACCTATGTCACAGCTCACCAATGATACTTTTTTAGTGGTATAAATAACTTGTTACAAGAAATTTATTTTATATTGAACACGTCTTCACACTTAAACTAAAGGTTCTCAAAGCATGCGTTCAATAAGCATTATGTCGCGATTAGAAAAAGAAATGGCGGGCTTGCTTTTAAAAGCGATGTTGTCCCGACTGTAAACCTTAAAAAATCGGAAGCAACCACCCTTTGGGATTTTAAAATTAGTATTTATTAAGGAATTTTCTAGAATACAGCTAGTAGGTGTTTACAAAACTGTTGATCAAATAAAATAAATGGACACAAGTCAATAGCTGAGGCAATATTTGACATTAAGTTGCGTCACGAATTTCTGACCGCACTAAAATCAACATTAGTGACTTGAACAAAAGTTGAAAAGTCTCAATAATTTTATAGCAACATTGCTAGTGCAGCGATTAGGTGCTTCGCTGTCGCGCACAGGATACCTGAGTTCGATTTCCGAGTAGGGGGAAAATGTTATCGAGTACCTCGGTCTTTTGGCTGATTATATTAATCTCTCTTAGACCAGACTGACTCTCACAGGCTGGGTCGGAAGCCCACCTCCTAAATTATCCCCTCACCAGGGCAGGGCTACTGACTGAAGTGTCTTTAGGCCATTCCCAAAGGGGGGATATTAACATGTTTTATGCCTTGTAGAATTGTACATGGGCTGATTTATCAATGTCATGCTCATGCTGTGCCGGACCAACATAGGGGGAACTGCTGCCTTTTCTTTCCTCATCCTTACTATCGTCATTTTCCTCTACTTCTTTTGTATTTTTGTCACTCTCTTGTAAAGTGCTATTTCCGAGGTTCCTTGATAGTCTAAGCAGACTGTCCTGTTGAGGCTAGAGAGGTGAGCAGAGTAAGCCTGATTCCCCGTTTGGACTTCTCTGTTGACATCCACCCTTTGGCGCTCATATGACCTTATGCAGTTGCGAGCGCCGTAAAACCTTACTAAAACTAAAACAAAACCTCCTAAATTAGGTCTCTAATTTGTACGGAGAGAGGCGTGAAAACACCAGTCCTACAAAAATCAAACAAAAACACCCCCCCCCCCAAAAAAAAAAAAACCAACAAAAAAACATTTAAATACAAAAATACAAAAGTACAAAAATACAAAAAAGAAAAACAACAATCAATGGATATTTGATACTATGGTGTAGTCTGTCAGTGTGTAAACAAAGCACTGTGTAGAATATAACTAGTGCTTATCTGCCCGAACTAGAGGCTAGAGTTTTTATAGCCTAAGATGTTCTCTCTGTTATCGATCCTAGTGTGCCAGCAGTGGAGCAGAGGACTGAGGTTCCATTCACTTCACCAGTGAAAAATGTTTAGCACGTAAATTACTGTGGTCTTTTCAATGGTTTTCCTTATTTACATGTACATTTCATTGCTGCCATAACACAGTTACCCAGGCCTACGTCATCGTATTAAAATTTGTTCTATGAAAATGAATATCAAACATCTATTCTCCGTACATCTCCTTCTTTTCTTTGCTTATTACTCCATAGCAACACCTCTAACCTTTGGCATGTATATGACTTATTAGTTTGTTGGTTGGTTGGTTGGTTGGTTGGCTGGTTGGTTGGCTGGTTGGTTTGAGTAAAGAGAAACACATCAACACAATAATGACCATTTAATGCTGGGAAAAAGTAAGACACAGAGACAGAAACAAAAGAGGGAAAGGAAAGAAGTAGGACCTACCAGTGACGCTCTCCAACCACACCACCCAATTTGGATCACTTATTTATGATGCAAGTGGCGTAAAACTCTTACTAAAACTGACCCAAAATATTTCTCAACGATTGAGCTTTTATTATAAGAAAGAAAACCCTGTGGTATTGAGGAATTGAAACAAGTAAGCCATTTTTTACCACACTTGGATACTTGGTGGGGTCATCTCTAACTCAGAGTTTGGCGTGTAATGGCCCTCCAGAGCTGACGGGCGCCAACTCCCGTTTTACATTATTTCAGCCATTTTTACCATACTTGGATACTTGGTGGTGTCCTCATCTCTAACTCAAGAGTTTGACGTGTATTGGCCATCCAGAGCTGACGGTCGCCAACTCCCGTTTTACATTATTTCATACTCAGATCAGTCCATGTCTTGGTTTTGTCGGTCCCTCTGGTCCGTCCATGTTGTTCTTTGTCCACCCCTGGCTCTCCTGCCCCATATCCCCCCTTCAAGTACCTCTTTGACAATGTACTACCTCAGAACTACAATGTTCTATCTACTCAGTGCCTAGTTTTGAGAAATGTGTCGCCAATGATTTTGACTTTCACATAATTTCAAGCTTTTTCGAATGCAATTTTTTGAATATATTGAAAACGACTCCAAATAATGTTACGATTTTGAAAGAGCAGATAGAATGTTTGGTTTTTTATCTCATGGTCTGAGTAAATCAAAATGACCAAAATTGTCGTATAGGACTTCTGTTATTCTGAGGTAATTCTATAATTCTGAGGTAGCGAATGGTCTGGTGGTGTTTTATATGACCAAAGTATTGTATTTTTTTCTACGCTCATTTCATTTATCAGGGGTTTACCACACCAACAACAATTAGAAACCTGAAAATAGTAAGGCACTTCTATCATGCCCTTGATGTGCTGTAAGTATAAAAATATCGTGCGTTCTATACACATAATTTGCAAAAGTGCCCGGTGGTTGGAGGGCATTCTAGTAGGCCGTACTTCTTTTATTTATTTTTCAAAAGTCTCTCTGCTGTTTCTGCCTGTCAAATTTATATCTCTTCCAGCACAAAAGACCGGTATTGTACCAATGTGTTTTTCTTTTTTTATGCTCACAGCAAGCAGGCCATTATATTTATTGTGATGAAAATGACTAATTTCTCTTGTAGAACACCAGAGTCTTATAACGGATAGGCTCTTGGGCTTTGCTCACAGAAGGCATGAGTTAAGTATCTATTGGGGGGGGGGTGGGGAGGGGGAGTTATACCGAGTACCTCCATCTTTCTACTAGAACATTGTATTTGTAATCCTTTTAGCAAACGTGGGCGCTAACAAGAAGCGTTGACACAGCCTGCCTTCTAAATGATAAAAACAATTGTGTTGATGAGGGCGATTACCTACAACTTTTGTATTCTGTAGGACATTTGGAACTAAACGAAAATCATCCATAACCACACATCTTTTGTTTTCCTAAATGAATAACTCTTTTTAAAATGTAGATGCAACTTCGGCCATCTAGGAGGCGGGCTCTCGGCCTTACATGCCAGGTCCAACCCTGACTGAGATGGGTACAATGCATCATCCAAGAAGAAAGAACAGGATACTGGATAAACATTCTACACTTTGGAGAATTCAACTCTGGCCGCCTGCGCGCGACAACGAAGCTCCTAATCACAACACCACGAACATAGGTTGAATTAGAACTCTATTTCAACCTGTTTTACAGAGTGAAATTATTTTTTTTTAAATTTTAAAAGGAAAAACCATTTTTCTTGAGATAACAACGACGACAATTTCATGCCTGCATATCATTGGAGGACTGGTTTAAGTGTAAACTTTAGTGAAAAGAAGCACATCGACACAATACCGTTTATATACTGCAGAGAAGAAGAAAGACAGACAGACAGAAACCACAGAGCGAAAGAAAAGAAATCGGACCTACAAGCGGCGCCCTCCTAATCCAAGATCCCTCATTTAGGACTGGGAAGTTAAAATGAACAAACACATCGGAAAAAGTTCAGGAAATAAACACTGACGTATTTACTTTTTTATTTAATAAAACCGAGAAACACATGGAAACAGAGATTGAAATTGAGCAATTTCAGCCAACACGCAAGAAAAGATGATTTGAATGTATATAATATATATATATATATTAATATATATATACTTATATAAGTATACAAGCATATTATATGATTAAATGCATAGTGTGTGCAAACTCGTTGAAAGTACAACATGACTTAACCAAGATATTTCCGCTGATGGGCTGTCAGAGTGACATCGACATCAACGTAACTTATTACAGGAAAAATAGTTTGGAATAGAGAGCGAAGAAAGGCATTTGTAACAAAATATATATACGTGTATATGCACACACATATATATATATATATATATATAAATATAATATA
>NW_004798331.1:170685-172059 GCF_000002075.1 Aplysia californica
TCTTCTCTCTCTCTCTCTCTCTCTCTCTCTCTCTCTCTCTCTCACAATCTATTATATCTCAGTAAAAGGAATGGAATTGCGGTTTTTGTCATTCAAAATATAATTATTATGCAGGCAGTTGCTGGCAAAGCACACCAGTATTGCAGTATTGTGAGTGTGTGGCCTTAAGCCGGGCACATCTATGGAATAACCAGACCATTGAAAAGAAATAAACAATGATGTGTAATGTATAACTTGGGGGTTTTCAAAAAGTATATATGTGTGTATGTGTGTGTGTGTGTGTGTGTGTGTGTGTATGTGTGTGTGTGTGTGTGTGTGTGTGTGTGTGTGTGTGTGTGTGTGTGTGTGTGTTTACATATATTGGCATCTAGAAAGATGAAAATAAGACATAGCAAAAACCTCAGTCAGGGATGAACTTATTTATGATGAATGTTAAACGAAGAAAAGTAATGAGCAATAAATGGAACGCATGTAATTAGAACTCCGATTTCAATATCCATGTCTGATACGACTTTTTAAAAAAAAGACAAAGAGCCATCAACACCACTCCACCACACCCCCCCTCGAAAAATACACCAAGTCCAAGAAGGCAAGTTTGGGATTCGAACCGCAGTCACCCTCCTGAGCTAATGGCACACCCATATTGCGAGCATAAAACGGCAAAAATTTAGGCACTAGCCTATGCTTATTAATCAATAAATATTGACCATAATATAATAGGTCTCTTTTATAACTGTTACAGTAGATCAAATCATTCTTTGTACTGAAACACACTGAAATAATAGCACATGTATTCCAGGGGAAATAAAGTTATTTTACAGTATTCAGGAAAAGACTATTTACATTTTGTACATTATTTGAAAAACAGTCTTATTGAGCAAAAGTTACAAAGAAACAAGTTGCAAAAAGACGCAGAGAGAGAAAAAAAGGCTTGGAACAGCATCTCCTCATGTTGAAGATAAAAGGTAAAAGTGCAAAAATGCATAAGAATAATATGCAATTGAACGAACACTTCCCAGCAATAAATACATTTCTGTTTCGATATATTACTTATTCTCATAATCTGGAGATATCGTGTCTATTGATTCTTTTTCTTTCGTTTTCAAAGGCATGGATTTACACACACACACACACACACACACACACACACACACACACACACACACACACACACACACACACACACACACACACACGTGTGGTTCTTAGATTCTGTACAAGCATAGAAACAGTTTCGACGAACAAGCAACTCATAACACACTTACAAAGACACACATATTCGTTATGCTTGTAGTCATGTGTATGTGAGGAAACAAAATCTCTCTCTCTCTCTCTGTCTCTGTCTCTGTCTCTGTCTCTGTCTCTCTCTCTCTC
>NW_004798331.1:173257-176153 GCF_000002075.1 Aplysia californica
TTAATATTCATAAATTTTTTGTATATAAATTTATATTATATTCTAATAGAATCTACATATTTTAATGTATTTCAGTGTTCATTTATTCAGTCTGCTTGTAGTATTGTACACTATTTACTAATGGAATCTACATTATGTAATAAAGGTACTGTCCAATTCACTTCTTTGTTTAATCAACATATGTGAGGCAGCGTGGTGGAATCAGGCTCTCGTCAAAATAATTAAAATGAGGAAACTTGTTTTTTTCCGCAGGTTTGTGAATCTTTATCAAATTTTTGTTTTGTTTTGTCTCAACACCTTTCATGGCCATTAAAGAACTCATTTCTGAGTGGATTTTTCTGAAAAACTTTAAATAAATGCACAAAAAATGTAAATTTTCAGTTACCACAGACTCTTATGCTAAGGAAATAACTAATCTTTGGCGGCCATTTTCTCACTAATTTTACCTCTGAAAGCAGGTGACCCCCTCCTCCAGCATTCACAAATATCTCGACTTGTATTCAAAACAAATGGATATTTTTTCATCCAAATAAAGACAATTGACGAGAGCCTGATTCCACCACGATGCCTCACATATTAAGGTGTAGTGCTACATCTACTTATGGAATAAACATACATGTAATTATGAATGTACTGCGATACAGTATACACTTATTTAGTCTTTGTAGTGTGTGGTAGAGTATCTGTTTATGAAATCTATTTTATTTTATAACGCACTACAGTTTTCACGTACGTTATCCATTTATAGTTTAGTACAATATTAACTTTATGGAATCTACATATAAAAGACTACAATATTCCCTTATCTAATCCATTTATATTGCAGTAGAATATTAGCTTATAGACAGCAAATCACAACATAAAAAAACTCTCCGCTCTTTCATCTACCCCCCCCCCCCCCCCCAACCGTTTCCCAAGCAATTTTTCGGTATATCTGTTGAGACAGCCCTGAATTTAAGAACTGGATTATTCATGAGTGGTAGTTTTTATTCCTCTACTTTAGGGTGGTTTTTTTCAAGGCCCATTAAACATAAGTTGAAAAGTGAACAGCTTTCTGGCAAAACACCAAATGCACCAAATTGCAAACCTTTAACGTTTCAGTGCCCTCTCAAATAGTGAAAAAATAGCATCCAATACCAAAATGCTTTCCCCCAGAACATGACATTTTCTCTCAAAAGGACAAAAAGACAGATCAAAAGTATGATAATCTGTGCATTTGAAATTATAAAAAGCTAAATATTTGAAAACGTAAACATATTATTTTGCCCCAATGTTAGTCATCGCATACATTAAAATAAAATGTAATATGTCAAATGGGGTTAGGGAGATAGTCATCTAAAACTGGCCTTTCTCACTTCTGAGAGACCACTTGACTCAACCACATGACTACTACGCATTTAAATGAGTGGCA
The DNA here is from genome assembly GCF_000002075.1 of Aplysia californica. NCBI lineage: Eukaryota > Metazoa > Mollusca > Gastropoda > Aplysiida > Aplysiidae > Aplysia > Aplysia californica. The sequence goes on from NW_004798331.1 coordinate 174,669, forward strand.
TCGTGGTGAAATCAGGTGCTCGTCAAAAAAAAAGAAATCGATGAAATATATATCTTTCCGCCCATTCGGCAATTTCATCTAATTTTATTTATAAATTGTTAAAAATTTAATTTTGTTTGACATAACAACTTTTATGCCAATTTAAGAGACCACAGTTATGTGTGGATCTTACTGACCAGGCAGACCCCTTCAATCGCAAATACTTTGACTTTATTTAAAACAAATGGGTATTTTATCACCAAAAGCAAGACAAACTAAACAAGCTTGGCGATGATATGATAAGAATAACTCTACACTATGCCCTAAAATTGACGAGCACCCGATTCCTCTGTGTCCTCTCACATTTTAATGGTTTCCAAGATAGAAAGTACATCGGCTCATAGGCTGCAGGCCCAAATTGTATCGACGGCTGGGTCCATAACTTCAATAACTTGGATGTCAAAAATTGCCTGCATTCTTGCTGCTTCTTTTCAGCCCAATTATTCAGGAGTATCAAGGAAACGGAGAGAAAGAATGAGGACTTTGTCGTGGGCACAGATGTTTCAATGTTTGAAGTTAATCCACTTTGAGCGCCAGGAAACAGCTTGGCGTTCTCAGAATAGCATCGGTGAATTGAATCAATGTAAGCTGTCAGCTCGTCAAATTGAAGATCAATGAAAACCGCCAGCTGGTAAATGTCAGCACAAAATGAATTCCTCAAAAAATATATTCTGCCCTTTTGCTTATTCCGCTAATGTTTCGGTCTGCTACCTCGGCACGGTCAGACGAGCTATCGACGGTCTATAATTTCAACCATTTTATTGAGATAGTCTTGATCAAATATCATGAACAGTCCAGCTTTTTATATAAAAAAGAAAAGCATGAAAAGGTCATAGATATTGTACCCTTTATTATTTAAATGGTGTGGAACGTTATTATAAGTTTTCCCAATCCAGTTGCACTCTAAGGAATCCAAGAGTGTTGTTACTATTTGTTACACGACCTGGTGAGGAGAATTAACAGCTTCAGGGCATTGTTTGAGAAGACTGCAGAAACATGATTACATGACAGTCTTGTGGAAACGTGCCTTGCTATAAGGGAGCAACCGAACTGTCTGTGAGGTCATACGTTTGAAGCATTCCTCTGTCTCAGTCCTTATTCCATAATCTTGCTCCTGATTTGTAGATTCCATTTCCCCATAATCAAAGCACACTAGCTGCCACTTTGTCAACATTGCAGTAAGCTTGTTCTCATGGTATCCACAGAAGAGAACACGAACATACTTTGCTTGAGAAATACACAGTACAGAAATGACAAGCTAAATATCATCTCTGTGTTGTTAAGTCGTGTCAGTCATTTTGCCAAACATAACCATCCCTCTTTTGCTTTGTACCGTCTCTTCATTGCAAAGTGAAACAATAGTCGACTATATCTTCTCTCAGCGGCAAACATATACTCTCTCTCTCTCTCTCTCTCTCTCTCTCTCTCTCTCTCTCTCTCTCTCTC
>NW_004798331.1:176383-178432 GCF_000002075.1 Aplysia californica
CCCCCCCTCTCTCTCTCTCTCTCTCTCTCTCTCTCTCAAGTTATCTATCTATCTATCTCTTGATGTTGCTTTTTTTTCCAAGACATTCAGCTCAAAAAACAGTACAAGAGCACATTCTACACTTCTCAGTTGCGTTGTCGAATCAAGACATTGGCTTGCACTCAGCGGCATGGATGCTCCAGTGTTTTGTCTGGAAAGAAAAGAACAGAAAACATTTGTTAAAATATTTCAGGGGCATCCATACATAGGGATTCATAGAAACATGAAAGCAAAAGAGACACAGATAGATCAGGATTAGCTCATTGAAATAGCTCAGACATACATATGAGTGACCGGAAAAGACTTGGATAATACTAATAACATTTTTATGTATAAGCTGTTGGAGAGCATCCGACCAAAGAAATGAACCGCGAATCATACCAGCCTACGTTTGTTTCAGATCTGACACTCCTTTGTTTATTTTGGTGAAAATGATGTACATTGAAACAATAATGGTCATTTAGAGCAGGGACAAAGTGGGATAGACAGACAGAAACAACAGAGTGAAAGTACAAATGTTAGACCTTCCAGCGGCGGCCTCCAACCACCCGTGATCCGGCACTCAAATGAGAAGTTACAAGTACACTAATATACAATGGGCTTAGTCTTAAGATATTAAAATTGGTAAGCCAACATTAGACGTACAGTGCACGGGGAGGACAAAATATCGTCGTAAAAAAATCATCTGTTCAGTTGTTGTCATTTTATTGTTTTGATTGTTTGTTTATTTGTTTGTTTGTTTGTTCATTTGTTTGTTTTGATAAAACTATATCTTTCACTTTTCAGAAACAGACTTACACTTTCTATTGAAGGTTAGATTATCTGAGTCTTTAAGTTTAAGAAACATACCTTTAAGTTATGTTTATCTATAGATTAAATCATAATATTCTATAGACTGTTCACTGTCATGGCCGCCGGTGTCTGTTCTCTACAAAACCTCCACTGCGAAATGTGCGCACCACGGGCGCCATATGGAATGGAAAAACACTAGCCCGCCCCCAACCCACTTTGCCTTTCGTTTGGCAATACATTGAGCCAAATTGTGCTCTCCATTGTGAACCAGAAATGACCTCAGAGAGAACAACCTAGGATTTTATTATACAATTGTATGCGTAAATCCCAACGATCCTATTTACATTTTCTTGTAAATAAGAGTGCAATTATTACGCAAGAAGGCCAAGAATCCCTTGCCAAAGTAGTACCCTTTATACTTGGATAAAGTTCTATAGGCTTATCTTTCAAAGGGAATGAAAGTCGAAACGTCTGAAAGAATTTGAAGACCGCAATCGATAGAAAAAAAAGATTAGTCAGATTAATTTTCAGGTAAAGAGAAAATCAAATTTTAAGTTCAATACACATTGTAGTCCCTACTTTAATCTATTGTAATCATATTTAAAGGGCGTCTCTCACTCACTTCTGACTGTCTCTCGTTAAATCTGACGGGCTTTTTTTTCTCTTTTTTTTTTTAAAGAGCAAACAAGGGAGAAAGTAAAGCAATAATTCAATCATTTTGACTGCGCGACTTTGATCGCCCTTTCTAAACCGTAGACTTATAGATAGCACCAACACAGTTCTATTGAATATGTCAGTAAAATCTGTTCCACAGTCTTATGTGAAATGTCCTTCAGCCTGTCCGCAATAATATAGTCAACCAAAGAACATTCATGTCATTGGGCGATATAAAAATGAACATAATTCACCAGAAAGTGTTCCACTATGGTCTTCATTTCTAAATCGTGAACAATTATATGTTAGCACACACACATTTCTGTTGACTATGCCCATTTCATGTTATACACCTTGGAATATATTGATGTGAAAGTTATAATATTATGTTTGAAAAGAACATAATATGAATTTTTTTTCTACTTTTTTTAAGGGAGTGGGGGTCACAAAATGTTTCTATAATATTGAAAGCTAAAAATTATTTTTTTTACCAAATAAAAACCTCAGTCGTATTTTCAGGTTCAGAGAAGTCAAATCTTTAACACACACACACACACACACACA
>NW_004798331.1:179298-180473 GCF_000002075.1 Aplysia californica
TATAATCTATATTTAAGTGGACAAAATCCAGACAAATTCAGAAATACAGATTTCAAGAGTTATCTGGAAATCGGTACCTCTATTATTATTTTTTTAAATTCTAGCAATAAATAGACACCATCATTTTTAAATTCAGACTTGCTTAAGGCAATGATCTAATAACATTATAGAGTTTGCATTTTGTCATTGTAACTGTTAAGTTATAGTAACAGTTATAATGCAAGAGCAGCAAAAATAGGCCAAATAAGTGCAGGAGATTATTAAAGGCGTTAATAGAGAGTAACCTACAAAGAAAATAAGAACGGGAAAATATAAGGACAATTGACGTTTGATAGGAAAGTAGGAGCAAACTACAAGTGAGCATCCCGCCAACCACCCATGTCATTTCCGTAAACAGACTGACTCCAGATGTCTCACCTGACATTGTTGGTTACAGTACCACATCCTGCGGCAGCTGGAACAGAGGAAGACCGCCACCTTTCCACACACCACGCACAGACTGTTAGTAGTGTTAGATACGTTCACCGGGGCGCTCGAGTGAGTAGATGGCATGCCGTAGGAGCCAGCAGGTCTTGACGTTTGACCCTGCGGCCCGCCCACTAACACCGCACCCCCTGGAGGAGCTTGTGGTTGCTGCTGTTGTTGTTGTTGTTGTTGTTGTTGTGGTGGTGGCTGTGGTGGCGGTGGCAGGCACGGTGGTCGATGTTGCTGCTGCTGATGCTGTTGCGGCTGCTGTTGATGTTGCTGCTGTTGCTGTTTCTGCTGTTGTTGTTGTTGTTGTTGTTGTTGTTGTTGTTGTTGTTGTTGTTGTGATGGCGGACCTGGAGCTGTGGAGGCCGTTGGTTGATTACTTCGTGGGTCAAACATATGTGGGTGCTGCTGCAGCCGCTGAAACAACAGAGTTTGAAAAAATCATGCAAACACTGTCTCCCTCTTCATGTAGTGTGAACTACAGAAATGGTATTAAAATTAATGATGAGGTAGGACTTCTAGATGCACTCGAAGTTGTCAAAGACAGTTGGCCTAAGAAAAGTGTGAAGAGTAAAGTGATTGTCCTAAACTTGTGAACGTCTTGTACAGAGCCATTCTAATTTTTAAAAGAAATACACACACACACTCACAAACACATACACACACACATACACACATTCACTCACACACACACACACACACAC
>NW_004798331.1:183157-188250 GCF_000002075.1 Aplysia californica
CTTGGAAAGTCTCATTTCAATAATTACGAAAGGGGTGGGGGTGGGGGAGGGGGGAGAGTGAGAACGCTATGTTGTACAGGTGATTCTCTTGGAAAGTCTCATTTCAATAATTACGAAAGGGGTGGGGGTGGGGGAGGGGGGAGAGTGAGAACGCTATGTTGTACAGGTGATTCTCTTGGAAAGTCTCATTTCAATAATTACGAAAGGGGTGGGGGTGGGGGGGGGAGAGTGAGAACGCTATGTTGTACAGGTGATTCTCTTGGACTGATAGGGGGGTAGAGAAGATTCAACAGTATTTTCCTTTGAACTACGAAGATAAAAATGCAAAAATAAAACAACATGAATAAAAATTTTAATAGCAACAAAAGAAGAAAAATATTGTAACACCACCCCGCCCCCCCCCCTACTTCCCAACCCCGAATAAAGGGGAAAAACATTAATTCTTTATGTAATGCCCGTCAGAGGAATACATTAATTTTAAAACACAGCGTACTGTTAATTTTAACAAGTTAAACCAACCCTGTCACATTAACTTGTGGCTGCTGTCAGTGCGCCCTCATTCGTCGCGCATTTGTCAGCTGGCCCATCTGTCTCATCTTTTAACTCATCAACAAAACATCTGTGCTCATCTCTGTCACCATCTGTCTGTCTCTCTATCTGTCTGTTTATAATTTGTTGTTATGTATGCAGCTTGTTACACTCTACTTCCTCTTCCTGGTTTGCACGTTCACAAATGCATATCTATCTGTCTATCTATCTATCTATTCTATCTATCTATCTATCTATCTATTCGGAATGATCAAACAAACCACTATATAACATAATTACATGAAAGAAAATTAATCAATTAATTAATTAATTAAAACTTTTAAATTAAACAATGAATAAATTAAGCAAGGAATAAATGAACAAATTATGAAAATCAACCAATTAATTAATTAATTAATTAATTGATTTATTTGTTTATCATGACAATGAATGAATGACTGAATGAATGACTGACTGAATGAATGAATGAATGAATGAATGAATGAATGAATGAATGAAAGAATGAATACGTAAATAAGCATTCTCTAACCTGCCCAGACAAAGAAGGCACACTGACCGTGTCCATCTCCTCAAAGCTTCTACGTGGAGCTGACGGGGACAGGTGTAACCCTTGATGAGAGGACCTCAGAGACGCCTGCTGTTGCTGCTGCTGCTGTTGTTGCTGCTGTTGCTGTTGTTTCCCTGGGGGTCCTGGATATCTCATAAACCCTTGCGACCCCGGGGAGGTGGGGACGTGTTGGTAGCTGTCAGGACGCAGTGTCCCCTGCTGGTGGTGTAGAGGGGGTGGGGGGAGTTTTCCTCTTATTGCCGGGTGGCTCATGCTGTGGAGGGGGCCGATCGAGCCTGGAGGGCCATGTAGGGGATGACCTTCACCCAACGGGTGGTCACTCAAGGTCATGAGGTGTTTATGGGAGTGACTCATAGCTTCCGGGTGGTTCTGGAAGGCGTTGGTCATCATTTCTACCCGGGATGCTCGGTGTCTGTCGAGTTCTTCTACCGTAGAAAGTCTGGCTTCTTTTTCCGCGGCAGCTTCGAGGTACATCTCTCTTCGGATGGCGCTCTGGGATGACAGTGTTCGAGAGTGAGGCACAGGCGACTGTCCCCGCCACTGACCCTGAGTGTTTGTCTTGAATTCCGCCCCTCCAGGCCCACCTAAGCTAGGCGGAATGCCCAAGTCCATCCAAGCCCCAGAAGGGTTCATGCGAGTAGAACCATAGCGAGGAGAGAGGGAGCCAGGAGGTTTTGAATATCCGGGGTTGCTGCCCATACCTCCGACTTGGGAGCTGGGGGGCATGGGTTCGGATCCCGATCCCATAGAAGGGTTTGTGGTCAGATACCTTTGTCTGTGCTGGGTGACAGATGACACGCTAGGTCTGCAGAGATCTTTCATATAAGGTACGTCTTTCATCCCTGTTGCCCTCTGGCAGTTACTGACGCCTCCTGTAGCATCTTTAGGAGGCGGGCGGTGGTGGTGAATTCCACTCATAAAAGCGCTTGGCCTAGCCGTTCTCTCGCTGTCCATGGCAATAGGCAGAAGCCCGGGTCTCTCTTGTAAACCCTGGTAGTCTGGGTAGAGTCCCGGAGGTACTTCCGTGTAGGCGGGGGGAGGCGGGACGTGGGCGCCGGGCGGAGGCGGGACTGCATGGCCTCTTCTGTGATGTGCAGCGCCGGACACCACCCGCGCCTCCCCGTGTTTCATCTCCATATCTCCGCCGCACTGAGGGGGAGGGGGCAACGGCGGTGGGGCCTCCGAGTACGCCTGGCCGGGGTGGGGGTAGCACATTCCGTAGGGAGAACTTGCTGTTTGTCCCGGTTCGAGACCCAGCGGCTTTGTATTGGGCATGAGGATCCTGCCGCTTTGTGTGAGGTCGATGACCGAGTTGGTCTGAGGACGCACGTGTAACCTGAAGGCACTCTTCTTCTCGCCACTCTCCTCTGACATCGCGCGTGGAGATCTGTCAGGGACCAGGGACTGTGGACCCGATGACGTTATTCCGCAGTGTGGTGGCGCTGCTGACTGCGCTACGGCTGCTGCTCCAGACCGCTGTGTCTGTAAGTGGTGTTGTTGCTGTTGACCGCCTACCCCGATATCCCCCCTCGGGAACATTCGGGAATCTACGGGCATCCCTGGCCTCTGATGCTGCTGTTGCTGCTGTTGCTGCTGCTGCAAAAGCATCCTCTGATGTGTCGCGGCATGTTCTAGAGCGACAGAACGATAGTCCGCCGACCTGGGTCCAGAACTTAGCATTGTCTTTTCCATCGCTCGTTGTTGCTGTTCCACAATATCACTTCCATCTATTGACTTGCCTCTACCCCTCATCACAAGCCCAGAGTTAGACACTCCTTCACATCCTGGCCCTAACCTTCCATTGTCTTCAGACGCCATACTTAAAGTCAGAGGTTTGTCTATTCTTCTGACGGACCCACGGGGTACACTGGGGACAGGCCGGCCGGGTTTCAACCCAGGGGATTTCCCGTTGTCAGCTTGAGTGTGAGTGCGTGGGGAACCGTGTGAGACGAGTGGCGCGGCCGAGTGAGGCGCGAACGGGCTGGACACAGCCACTATAAGGCTCCCTGGCGTCTGAAAGGGCTGCTGATTGTGTGCCCTTTGCGGGGTGTCCACCTTAGGAGCCTCTTTAGGCAGAAAAGGCGGTTCGAGGATGGCCTTCTCCCGCCGGTGGTATGGTCCTTGGATAAACGCAGAGTCTCCGTTTGGGGTAACCGTTAGCTCTAACGGTAGAACTTCGGGTTCTCTTTGATGGGCCGGTGCTGGTTCTTTGCTATATCTACACTTTGATGAACTAGCAGCAGACCCGAAAGAGGAGCTTGATCTAGTTTCCGATGTTTCCGTCTCTTTTTTCATTTTATTTGCTGCCAACGGTTCCGTATTTAAACTGTCTGACGCCAGCATTTCTTTATTTGGGTCTACATCTTCCCCGCTCTTTTCTTTTCCTTCCAGATCGGGTTTAATGTCATCTGAGTCTTCTTCTGTCTTCACAGTCAGGTTATTATCCCATGACAGTACATTTGTTGCGTTGAGATTTAAAGGTTTCGGTGATGTACCGTCTTCTGTGCCCGATACCGTCTCGGGTGCTTCAGTTTTGCACTCTACGGCTGCCAGTGTCGTGGCTTCAAACGAAATAGATTTCTCGCTTTGGTCAACCACTTCTGTCTTCACCAAGACAGGCGGGGTAGTCGACGATAGTACAGACGACGATGATGATGATGTTAGTGACGAGGGTGTCTCTGCTGCTGTTGTCGACATTGTTGTTGTCGTTGTTGCAGTCGTGGTGGCTGACATATTTGTAGTTACACCTTGACTCTTTATCACATCGCAGTTTTTACTTGACGATGGCGACGAAGATGAAGAAGAGGATGTTGTTGTCGACGAAGAATCCATAACCACACCCGCAGATGCTGATACTGTTGACATAGCAACATCTCCTCCACCAGAAACAGATGCAGCAACGGTGGGTGGTGTAGAACTACAATCCATCTTCGACTCCTCTCCGCTGGACATCCCAACAACAGGTGTGACCACAGAGCTAGCAGACGAAACAGAAACAGCTGCCGACTGCAACATCACAGATGTTGTAGCTGTCACTAATGCTGCTGATGCTGCTGCTGCTGCTGCTGCTGCTGCTGTTGCAGTGGTGGTGGTGGTGGTTGTGTTGATGGAGTCACCCCCAGCAGACATAGAGACAGACACCTGTGGGGCGAGAGACTTATCCTGCTCCATTGACACATCACCAGAAACAACGTTCACAGACTCTCGAGTCGGAAGAGGTACACCGAGCTGACCGCTTACTTTATCGTAGTTCCTCTTCGCCTTCTTCATCTCCATAATCCTCAACATCTCCGCCTTCCTCTTCCTCATTATCGCTACCTGCATTTGCTCCTGTGCTTTTCTCTCCGCAAGTTTCTCCAGAGCTTTGAACTCGATCAGATGCTTCTGGAACTCTTGATCCAACTCCGCGTCCGACATAGACTTACTGGTAGCGTAAGGCGGTGACGTAGTCAGGGACAGTGGCGAGTCTAGAACGTCCGGGCCACCACCCCCACCGCCCCCACCGCTACAGGTGCTTAAACCAGCGGTGACGTCACAGCGTACATTATCAGAAAGAGGGTCTATGGGAGCCGGCGCGCTAGCGGCGTCTTTGTACTTCGCGGAGACAACGGACCTATCGGTGTGAGTCTCCAGCTCCGCGGAAATGGCCAGACCAATGGTGATGTTCTCGTCGATGATAGAGTCGTCTTTCGCGTCGTTGCCATGGAGATGATGACGCGGGTGTCCGCCGATTTCGGTGGAGCTGTTAGTGTTAAGGCCCGGAGCTGTCTTCACGCAAAGGTCAAGGCTGTCTACGTGTAGGGGAAAACAGCGCTCTACTTTGTACTCTGACGCTGGGAGGGGAGAGAGAATTGTTGTTGTAAAGAACTGGTGTTTGGGAAGGATATACGCATAAGTACACACATGCACACACACACACACAGACACACACACGCATACACACACACGCATACACACACACACACACACACACACA
>NW_004798331.1:189459-191164 GCF_000002075.1 Aplysia californica
TTATATATATACTTTTTTAAAATAAATAAATTTCATTATTTAAGAAGCAATGTTTTAAAGCTGCTTTGACTCTGCTTGTAAGAGTGAGCCCGGGCAGGTAGAGAGGGATACAATTTTTAGAAAACATTTGACGGCACTTGCAACAAAATAAAGTCATGTAAGTGCCACAGTGATACTCTTTTCAAGCAGAAAACGAACACATTCGAATTTATTTTTTTTAAACAACTTCCAATATGGGATTCGAACTGGTGTCTTCTGTGCGCGATATCGAAGGAAACGCATAACGGCTACAGTACAGACGCCAAACGAGTTTTAAGGCACTGGCAACACAATAAGGTTATATAAGTGCCCGAGCGCTATAGTTGAAGGATTTTAAAACATTAGTTCGCGAGTACTAACTATAGTGCGGTCAAAAATTCGTGGTGCAACTTATAATCAAATATCGCTTTAACGGTTAAATCAATGCCATCCATACTTTGCATAGCAGTTTGTACCAATTTGTCTTAACTAAATCATATTTGGGGCTAGATTAAAAAACCTTTCTTCATAAATTAATATAAAATACATGAAATCTCTGTCACACGTAAAATGGTATTGTTCATAGCACTTCCCGCTTCTCACACACATTTTGATTACGCATATGGCTTACGTCACAGCTAATCAAAGACAATTTTTACCACCACCACCACTCCCCCCCCCTTTTCCCCCTCACTCTCCCACTCCGACAAACACACGTCAATATACAAATGTACGACCTAAAAGTACTCGTGCTCGATGTTCTTATCCTTTTTCAATAAAACTCGTCAATTGCTTGACCTACTGAACACTCCCCGGGTTCTTCACTCTCCGTGGGGCCTGGCGTGGGTCACCGTGACGTCATGCCACAAAAACGCTTCTGATCCATTTTTAATTCATAAAACGGGTAGGGGGTGCAATTTTTTTTTGTTGCGAAATCTACTAATTTACCTTCTGTCCTATCAAACATCTATCGCCTTTATCTCCGCTCCTTTTTCTTCTTGCTTGTTACCCTCTTCGACATTTATATGACCTTACTGCGTTGTAAAAGTCGTAAAATGTTTACTAAAACTAAAGGTAATCTACTTTTCCCGACTTTAACACACAATCCAGTGTTTACAAACCTGTATGGTACATCGACCACAAATGAGCAAATTAGTCATTTTGGTGGGCAGTGGGAATAATCATTGTAGTGACAGGTGTAATGTTAAACCCCGCTTGGTAATACCTGTGGGTGGTCGGAGCGACAAATGTATCCTCTTGAAGGTGGCAAAAGGGAGCTGGATATTATGTGGAAGCTGGCGCTCGTCAATTTGTGGGCATGTGAAGTTATTGGTAATTATCTTAAAGCTAGGTAATTTGTCTTTTTTTTTAGATTTTAAAAAGATATTCATCAATCTTGAAGAGGCACAGAGATATTTGCAATTGAAATTGTTTCAGTAATAGTTTTACGGCGCTTGCAACTGCATACGGTCTTATGAGCATGCTGTGATTGAAGGGAGTGGGGGTCGCCAGGTTTCTGACGTAAAATTAACGAGAAAATGGCCACGAAGCTTTGGTGACCTCCATTGCCTGAGAGTCCAGGGAAATGTACATTTGTTGTGCTTTTAATCAGAGTTTTTCAGCAAAATCAACCCAGAAATTATGTAAAAGGTGTTGAGATCCCCCACCCCTAAAATAATAATAATAA
>NW_004798331.1:191342-192485 GCF_000002075.1 Aplysia californica
AATAATAATAATAATAATAATAAAAATAAAACAAAATCGATAAAAATCGCCAAACCGGCGGAATATGCCAGCTTCTTTGATTTCAGTATGATGCCTTACATAATATTAAAGTTAGTAAAACAATTTTTAGGCACCGTACCCGATTTCTTGAGGCACAAGTCCAAGGGAGCGACACTCTCACTTTGAGACTGCTGGGCTGTGGCATACGACAACGGCGCAGTGAAAGTTGCTGTCGATGCTATTGATGACGTGGTGGTTGTTGCGGCGGTTGGTGCAGTTGCTGCTACTGTTGACGATGTGGTTGTAGCGGTGGTTTGCGTGTTGGTAACGCTCAAAACACCGCTCTCACTGACGACCTTTGAAGCAGTAGAAGTTATTGTAGTTGTGTCCATTTCTGATTCGCCGCTTTGTGCTGCAGGTGCGGATTTTCCAGATTCGGAAGCGATAGAAGTTTCGGAATTTCCCGAAAGCGTTATTTTCGCTTCATTTGACGACAAAGGTAGTGACGAAACAGCAGCAGACAAAGTAGGCACAGTTTTCGATACTGTCGTTGTTGCTGTAGCAACAGCTGGGGTTGGACCGTTATTCGTTGCTGACGTCACGGCATAGTCTATAACTCCTTTCGTATCACCACATGACGTCAGAGAAGTCGAGGAGGAGGAAGGAAGAGAAGAAGAAGATGAAGACGAAGAAGTCCCAGAGAGATGTGGCGACGTGGGGTTAGCAAACGTGAGATCAGGAGAAGACGACAACTTTTCCGTTGATGTTGTCGTCGTCGTCGTCGTTGTCGTTGTTGCTGCTGTTGCCGTCGCCGGGTCCGACGGCGAAGAAGCTGTCAAAGAGGGAGCCGCTGTTTTTGAAATCTGCCCGACGCTTCCAGCCTTGCCCGTTGTGGGGATGAGGGCGAGGGGCAAAGTGGAGATGACACCGCGAGAAGGTGTTGCTGCTTTCGTTGTTGTTGCTGCTGTTGCTGCTGCTGTCGTTGTTGTGTTAGCTTCGTCTGAGTTGATATCCATTTCCTCCACAGTGCTGGGAAAAGCAAAACAAGACACATGAGTAAAGTGTTGGTTAGTACATGAAGGGTTCCATGGCAAAATGCTTTAATTCAGTTTACTGAGAAAAATAGGGAACGAGGGGGGGGGG
>NW_004798331.1:194300-195399 GCF_000002075.1 Aplysia californica
ATTATTATTATTATTATTATTATTATCATCATCATCATCATTGTTGTTATTTTTATCATCATCATTGTTATTATTATTACTATTATTATTGTTATTATTCTTCTTATTATTATTTTTTTTTACAACAAATTAATAACAATAGTTAAAAAAAACAAAAACAATAACAACAATAACTATAATAATTATAAGGATATTGATAATAATAATAACTATAATAGTAACAACAACAACATCAATAATGAAAATAGTAATAGTGAGTCAATCTACAACTACGCGGGGAAGGGTGGGTGGGTGATCTTTTTTACAATCTTTTTTACGTAAAAGAGTTTTACGGCACTTACAACACAAATAGGTCATAATATTATAATTGTATGCCAACGATTAGAGGTATTACTGGATAATAACATTCAGAGAAAAGACAGAGATGAGATTAGAACGATATATTTATATTAAAGATAGAAAAGGAGTGAACCACATCAGAGCACCCACCAACCACCGACTCTCCTCTGCTTCAATCATTATGTAAACGATCAAGATTGTCTAAGACAGCTATCTATTGTCGAAGAGAAAAGTGGTTGTCTTAGACAGGTTGATATTTTGGACGGCGCCATTATGATGTTAATGAAATAGCGCAAGAGGGGACATAAGAAGCAGTCGTTTGTACAGTTGATCGTCTTAGACAGGTGGACTCTAAACAGACATAGATATTATATATATAAATACCTATATATAAAAAATATATATGAATATTTATATATGCATGTATTAAAAAAATGATTCCTTACCTTATGTCCTCAGAACCCAAGTCTTCCTTCCTCTCCGTCTCAGGTCTGTCCACATTTCCCGCGCTTTTCGAGTCACCAGGCTCCTCTCCCGTGTGGTCAGTGTCCACGTGATCTGTGTGGTCAGTGTCCATGAGGTCAGTGTTGTCCTGGTCCTCCCCTCGCCCCGATACTGACCCAGGACTGAGGTCAATGGTCAAACCGTTCTCCTCTGTGCCGTCGTCTGTGGCAAAGAGGTGGGTTGTTTAGTAGGAGGATGATCTCTATCTATCTATCTATCTATCTATCTATCTATCTATCTATCTATCTATCTATCT
>NW_004798331.1:199302-201399 GCF_000002075.1 Aplysia californica
TCTCTCTCTCTCTCACACACACACACTCTCTCTCACTCTTTCTCTCTCTCCATCTTCTCCTCTTACTCTCTTCAGGCCCTAATTCCGCCCCTCCCGCCTTTTTCCTCCTCTTTATCAACCCCCCTCATATTGGAAATGTAATACACGTTTTTTGTAGAGTTTTTTAAGACTTGGGCAATCATAAAAAAGCAATTGATAACACTGCATCCACCGGGAGCATTTAAACAACAAAAACGAACACAAAAAAACCCTCCCAATTTGCCAGTGTTTTATGTATAGTAGTCAAGCCCTTTAGCCGTTGCAGGCAGAACCCTGAGTCTGAATCGCAAGTGGGAAGATGAGGGGGGGGTGTTGGTTTGTTTGTTTTTTGTTGAGTTTGTTTGTGGGTTTGTTGTTTTGTTTTTGTTTTTGTTTTTTTTTTGGGGGGGGAGGGTGTATATTTGTTTGTATTGATGAAGGCGTGAAGACACCTACATTGGAAAAAAAATAATAAACTACTGCAACCAGAGGAGTACACCACATACCTTTGTGTTACTGAAGACATCTCGACGCCATTATCCACACACGTTTTTCCTATCAATTCCGGAATTTGTCCAACGCGCGAATCTCCACCGTCCCGAACAGGAATACACACCACAGAACTGTGTTCATGTTTCAGTCTGAGAGAGAGGTCCGTCGGTTTGAGACTGTTAAAATCAGACCTCACCAGAGCAGGCGGACTTCTGCTGTTGGTACAAGGACTGGAATTGTGTTGTCTGTTCGTGCGACTGCGGAGACTAGACACAGCTAGCTGGTTGTAATAAGGAGTGGAAACAGACTGAAATCGTGACGGGGATCTTGCTGTGGTTCGGGTTGTGGCGTTGACAGAAAAGGCGTTCCAAGATTGTTTCGCATTATCCGAAATGGCAATATTCCGAGGTGAATCTGAAAAAACACCACTACCAAAAACAAAACCACCACTACCATCAGAAGAACCACCACTTCTCTTCAACTTGCCGCTCGGAGAATTATTTATCGAGCGAGTTGTATCCACAGACGAGGCAGAAGAGTGATTTAAGGGTCGGCTCGTATCCAAAAATGTTGAAATGTCGCTGGAATTCCACGAGTGAGAGGAGGCGGAGAAAGGGCGGTTGCCGTTAGCTTTGTAAGTGGATGATGACACTGATGATGGTGATGATGGTGTTGTAGAGGTTGTCTCAAATTTCGGAGAGATCCCTCTGGACTTTGACGTCAGACAGAGAGGACTGTCGCACAAAGACGATTTTGTGGTTGTTGTTGTTGTTGTTGATGTTGTTATTGTGGGCGTTATAGATTTGATAGAGTTTTCAAAACCGCTGCTGCTGATGCTGTTGCAGCTGTTGTTGTTGCTGCTGCTAGTTTTGGCGTCAGGCCGAGACCAGGGGTCTGATGTATGCGACGCTTTGGACGGCAACGACGACGACGACGACGACGACGACGATAATGACAACGTTGAAGGGGAATTAGAAGAGGAGGAGGATGTGACGTTTGCCGCTGTATATAACAAAGAAGAGAAGCTATTGCAACTGCTTGCGGTTGTTGTTGCTGTTGTTGTTTCTGTTGTTGTGGCAGTCAGAGTAGAGCTGCTGATAGCGTCTCCAGTGTCTGAAGGACTGCACGCTCTCCACTTTCTGTTGGACAAACTGACACCATCTTCCACAACAACGTTGTTGCTGCTGTTGATGTTGTTATTACTGCTGCTGCTACTGCTGCTGGTGCTGACATTGTTTTTCGCGCCGCTGTTCGCCACTGACGTTGTCGCTGTAGCTGAGGACGCCGAGATTGTCGCTGATGTTGTTGATGAAGAGGGGTTCTGGGCGTAAGAATTTCTCTGTAGAATTTTTTGTTCCAGCCAGTTGTAGCGGGGCAGTTCTTGAAGGATGCGGGCGGCGCTAAACTGGTTCAGTTGCTCTGTTAGTGGGTCTGGAATACAAGCAAGGACAAATATAGTATTAGCTATCATCATATCTGTGAAATATAAGTGCATAAGTCAAGCAAAGATACGTACGTGTACGTACGTACGTACAAACACACACACACACACACACACACACACACACACACACACACACACACACA
>NW_004798331.1:202346-203454 GCF_000002075.1 Aplysia californica
CACACACACACACACACACACATGCACATACACATACATACACACACGTGACACTCACACACACACACGTGACACACATACACACACACACACAGGCCGCGTGCGCATGAACACCCACATAAACACACTAACACATATAAACAAACACATAAACACGCACGCGCATGCGCCCTGAGTACTGAGAATGTGTATCTGAGTAACGAACTTAGCGCTACCTTGCACACACTCCATTAATTTATTTTCCGGCTTTGGTATAAATCGCTTTGAAAACACAGAAATTCCCTCTCCAATACTGGGAGTTAGATCAAAGAGGAAAGGTAAACTGCAAAATACAGGCAGTAACTGTAACAACTCTAGGCTAAAAAATTACATATTTTTCAACAGCATTACCAGCTGTGACTAAACCTTCCAATTTTTGGAAAAATCGCTACCTTCGATTTATCGGCTCAGTATCTAGTTTTGAGACATTTGATGTTAAACATTTCGTGTTTCACAACATGTCAAGCTTTTTCAAATGCAATTCTTTAAATAATATCCTGAAAACGACTCAGAATAATCTTACGATTTCGATAAAGCAGAGAGAACATAATTTGATTTCTGACCTCATGGTCTTAGAAACTCAAAATGGCCAAACATGTCAGATAAGATTTTTGCAATTCTGAGGTAGCGAAATCGAGCTAGTGCACGACAGCGTTGGTCGTGTTCAGTAGCGACCTACCACCTTGACGACCGCTTGGCATGGTGACTCAGTGACGCTGTCGTCAGAGTCAGAGAGAGGAGGTGGCACGATGAGTGCGCGACACACACGCACAGTCACACAAGGATGAGTGTCCACAGCAATTGAACAACACGAATGTATTTAGTTTTAGGTTATGTGTATGAAACAGATGAGTGGTGAGAGAGGGATGAAGTGCACCCTTATCTACCCCCAACCATCTCTCTCTCTCTCTCTCTCTCTCTCTCTCTCTCTCTCTCTCTCTCTCTATCTATCTATCTATCTATCTCTCTCTCTCTTTCTCTCTCTCTCTCCCTGTCTCTCTGCCTGTGTCTGCCTGTCTGTCTGTCTGTCCGTCTGTCTGTCTGTCTGTCTGTCTGTCTGTCTGTCTCA
>NW_004798331.1:206557-207937 GCF_000002075.1 Aplysia californica
TTTTTTTTTTTATTACGTCCTTGCAATTGATGTGAGACCTCACAAGAGAGTAGAGGGTTTTGGTAATCTCAGCATGAGCAATTCAAGTAAGCTCCGAATGGAAGGCTAAATTAGACCTTTACCGTTTTTCGACGTTGGAAAACTTTGAAGATATAGTTTTTTTCAGTCGCCACAATCTCGATATTATTGAGAACGCGGGCTGCTTCTTCCATAACTATCAGTGCAAACCGTGGCTTAAACAGATGTAACATCAAAGCAGACAGAGATGCTTGGTGTATTCTTTTTATACCAAAAGAAACAAACAAACAAACAAACAAACAAACAAACAAACAAAACTCACGGAATAAGAGGATCGATTCCGTGTCTTCTTACTGCAAACGCAAAGAGCCTAAGCACGTTCACCTCAAACGCTGATCCTTTTGTTTTAAACGTATGAATGAGGTTTTTCTCTCCTATTGACTCAGTTGGATCACTTTGGAGGCAGTCTTTGACTCTGCCCGTCAGTGGCAACTCAGGCTGAGAGAGAGACACACACACACACAATATCCCAGCAAAATGACTGGGATACTATTGTTTTAGTTTTAGTAGAGGTTTTACGGCGCTCGCAACTGCATAAGGTCATATGAGCGCCAGAAGATTGGAGGTGTTACAAGAGAGTAACAAACATAAAAAAGAAGAAGGGGGGATAAGGACGATAGATGTTTGATAGGAAAGAAGAAGCAAACCACACCAGAGCACCCGTCAACCACCCACACCGGGATACTAAATGGAAATTGGTAGCTTCTAAAGACAAGTGGGCTAACGCAGTTTTCGGGGGTTTCTAAAAATCTTGACCTGCACCAAAAGGGGGAATTGCTCTACTTATAGGAGAAGTTTGGTTTCATTGCTGTGTATATTTGTTTGGTACTCTCCTTGTCTTTTAAAGAAACTGAACAAGGGTCCAAAACTATACCTTCGATTTTCTCAAAAGAGCATTTTTTGGGATAGCCCCCTTGAGCGTAAAAGTGACCAAGCGCTCATATGACCTTCTGCAGTTGTGAGCGCCGTAAAACCCTGTACTAAACAAACAAACAAACAAAAGTGACCAATTATCCCCACTTCGGAATAGAACTCGGGTCTCCTGCACGCGACGGCAAGGTGCATCATCGCAACACCACAGTCAATAGCACGCTGACCTTGGGATCATGAAGTAGAGTAAGGTGGAATTGAGGTCGGTGATTTAAAAAAACAAAACAAAAACAAAACAAAAACAAAACAAAAACAAAACAAAACAAAAACAAAAACAAAACAAAAACAAAAACAAAACAAAAACAAGTGAACAGATGTCTTCTGTCTGCGTGTTCAGACGTTTAAGCACAAAATGCACATGCCTTTTTTTTT
>NW_004798331.1:208116-209593 GCF_000002075.1 Aplysia californica
CCCACTGACGCGAGTCTTTCCTCGTCGCCTTTCATGCGTGTGGGTACAGAAATTCTAATGAAAAGACTCCGCCAGCCCTTCCACCTCCAAAACCACCCCCCCCCAAAAAAAAGCAACAAAAAAACTGCAAAATTTGTTCGAGTCATGTGAACACCAGAATAATTCTGTTCTGTTTAATCTTGAGTTCCAAAAAGTAACAGGCTTATGATTACGTTGCCGCGCATGCACATCGTGGTGGCTGCTAAGAGGTGAAATGAAAGGCATATCGAGACAGAGTGGAAAAGCAGGGCGATAATAGATTTGCGTACGTATATAATTCCTTTCACCACAGCTCCACGGTTAGAGAAATTTCTTTAAACACACTGACACGATTAGAAAAAAAAATCTGTTAAATATGCAGTTACACGACTAGAGAAGTCCTTTCAAGCACAGATCTGAGTTGAGAGAAAATCTGTTCAGCAGTTCAATACTTAAAGAAAGAAGTTAAAGTGTTATAGAAATTTCGTTCAAAAGAGCCATATAATATTTAAGGGGAGTTCCTTTCAACCTACTTACACCTTAAATGAAAATGTATGCAACAAAGTCACGCTATTAGGAAGCTAATCCGACGATATTATTAAAAGAAAAGAATAACATATCATGAAAAAATCGAGTTTTTGTGGGGGTTTTATTGGGTTGCTACACTAGTTTTGCCCATACCATTCCTGTGTCAAAAGCATGTATCAAAATCCGATTTAAAAAGATAGTTTTCAAAGTAGAAAAGCGTCGGAAATAGCTGATCTCCATCCCTTGGTCGACGTTAGAGTGAGGTTTCTACATTTCCGTATAACTATGTTTAAAAGCATCCATAGCTCTAGACAGATTAAACTCCTAAAGTTTTGGGGGGGTTTTCTTCATTCTCCTGAAGAAATGTCCAATGTGCATTTACACTTCAATGTCTTGGGGGAAAAAAAGTTGTTTTGACATTACACTATTTCAAACGCCATAAGATCTGCAAATAATGACACCCAGATTTGAAATATGCAGGCAGACGACATCAGAATAAAAACATCCATATTTTAACCTCAAGACGTGAAGCTGTACACATTATGTAATTACAGGACAACGAGACCGAGAAAGACCGACTTTCTGAGCAGCAGCCATAAATAATTGAACCGTATTATTCATATCCAGCTAAACGGTTCACCTTTTGTTTTGCGTCCGCAGACGTTTCGTTCCACTTTTGCGTTCGCTTCGGTATATATCTGAAGACCACAAGGTTCCTTTTAAGGATGTCTGTACCATGGACTTGTATCATGATATTCCAGATTCTGCACGTTTGACGTATTTCCGGTTCCTCGTTAAGCACACCGTCGTTTGACTCATTATGGAACCAAATGACGAACAACGGGGAAAATTTTGCGCGCGCACAGAACTAAGATAATAATAATAATAATAATAATAATAATAATAATAATAATAATAATAATAATAATAA
>NW_004798332.1:0-1222 GCF_000002075.1 Aplysia californica
TGTGTGTGTGTGTGTGTGTGTGTGTGTGTACGCGCGCGCGCGAGCGTATGCCCACTAAAAGTATGTCATTATACATCTAGCCAACATAATATTATGTACTAATAGTAATAGCATCCGTATTTCCAAATAAACTGGTGACCCGGATGTGGTCGCTGTTCCTGATGACGTCACACAAACATTCATTGCCAAAGGCATCTCTACCGCTACAAACATATCCCACCATCTAGATCCTATATATCTAGTTGTAACAAAACAACCAATTGTACGATTTGTTTCACAACCTGGTTCTGCATTTCTAAAGCAACTTTGTACTGACTAGACTCTAGATAAGCGTAGTTGTACTCTAAGAACCTTGAAACAGCCTATTTTCTTAGTCATCCAAATTTCTGTCGTAAGTCGTTATGCTGGCACTACATGCTGGTCGTTACATTTTCAGTATTAAGTATATTACTATTCTTTTGGGGTTTTATTGTGTTTGGGTAATGGTTATTTTGGTCGTTACATTCACAGTATTGAGCATAAACTTTTTCTTTTTGGGCATAATTATATATATGTAACAAGTAACAAAACATTTTGTTTTACAACTGGGCTTTACAATTTAAAAGTAACTTTGTACTGTATAGACTCTAGACAAGCCCAGTTGTGATCTGAGAAGCTTGAAACAGGCTTATTTCTTAGTAATTCATAATATTTCCTTCGTAAGTTGTTATGTTCGTCGTTACTAAGTTGGCGACTACATTTTAAATGTGGACAATTCATGTAATCTTTATATTTGTGAGTATGTGTAATGATTATGTTGGTCATAGCTTTGTTGGTCGTTACATTCTCAGGGTTGAGAAGATACACGATTCAACTAAACTGGCACCATTTTCTTTTTACTTTTGCGTTTTGTGACTACAAAGACAAGAATTGCTCTACTTTGCCAAGCCTCACTCACTCTTTGTTGGTGGTCAGAACTTCTTTTCGGACAGTCAATGTTCCTGTAGGTTTTCGGAACTTCTTTTTGTCGTATGACCTAGCATGGACGTTTCAAACAAAAGTGTAAAGCAACGTAGAAAGGTGAGTGAGTGGAGCCTTAGGGAACATCCACTTACTTCCAGCTCTTAAAATTGTGAAAAGAGAGTTGTTATGTTTGTTTGTTTGTTTTTGTTTGTTTGTTTGCTTGTTTAAGTGTGTGAGCGTGTGTGAGTGTGTGTGTGTGTGTGTGTGTGTGTGTGTGTGT
>NW_004798332.1:2290-3358 GCF_000002075.1 Aplysia californica
GACAATAGTAAGGATCAGGAAAGAAAAAGCAGCAGTTCCCTGTTGTAGATCAGGCACAGTTATGAGCGTGACATGAGTCAGCCCACAATTCTACTAAGCTTGAACGAGAAATGTCCCCCCTTTGGGAATAGCCTAAAGACACTACAGTCAGTGGCACTGTCCCGGGGGGTCCGAGATACTCGACAAAATAGATTTCCCTTGCCGTAATTTGAACTCATTTATTTTGGATGCAACAGCGAAAGTCGCAACCGTTACACCACCGACGCCTCCTTCTGTTTCATTTAAAGAGGAAACTGGAGTCTAAGAGGAATGACTTCCACCCGCTTTTTTGCTTAGTTTTGTTTTTTACTTTTTTTTCGTAGGTTTTGTTTAGCAACATCGAATGTCTGAAAGGGCACCCCCTCACTGAGATAGAAATTTTCCAATTTCTTTACCAATATTTTCGTAGTAGTTCTTGACCCTTAAGCATTTGAATGTCGTGCTTTTATTCGCACTGAAACCTTCAAATTTTGGTTTGAGTTAAGAGAAGCGCTGACATTTTGAGGTAAAAAAAAAAGAGACTGACCGCCAGAAATATCAGGTTGGAAGTAAAGTAAAGCCAAAAAGAGGCACCTTCCAGTCGCCCGCAAACAGTACTTGAATTGAACACGTTCAAAGAGCCGTTTAAAAAACCTGATTGCTGCTTGAGGTGTGAGATCTGTTTACGAAACGACATATTATTTCCTCACAAACGAAACACTTCTGCAATGTTTAGGTTTCTTATCGTAATGCAATGCCAGTTTTGTCCAACTTTAAATAAAATGATTTTTTGAGGGTCAGTGGGGGATGCCTTTTGATATTGTGGACAGGTGAATATTGTCAAATAACTTAAACGCCAGGCTCCAGTTACACGAAATCTGGGATTAAGTATGTGATCAGTACATCTTCATCCTCCTTACACCATCTGTGAACGACATACATTGATCAGTAGGTATCGCAAGGGGTATCTCTACTTTAGGCAAAACTTAAACTGGAGTTTTTTGCCTCTGCAAAAGGAAAGCTTACTGCTATGGACGCCAATACCCCCCC
>NW_004798332.1:3458-6596 GCF_000002075.1 Aplysia californica
CCCCCCCCCCCCCCACACACAAAAAAACCTCTTGAAATGCATTATGTAGAAATGAACTGTAATAATCTTTTTTGTCTTTCCATTCGATCTCGACACACTTTATAATGCCCAGACCTCCGAACCAAGGCATATTTTTAAAATGGTGGAGCTTTGAGTCTTCACAACTCGACCAAGTCTAATTTCAGGAATAAATCTGAACTCTTTTGATATTATAATTTTCGTCGGTAAACGCACTTTAAACCAGGGCAGAGTACACGTTGGTAGGACAAGAAGACGTTTCCCTGTCGACATTTTAACCTCTCTCCTGAACTCTACATACTTTTGACCTAAGACTGGCTGGTATTGAATACATAGATTTATGACCGCTTTATTTATAGGCCTAAACATAGCTTACTCGTTTATGATTACTCTTTTTTATATTTTGGCTCAAACATAGCCTATAGGTTTATGGTTGCTCCTTTTTTTATTTTGGCTCACACATCCATCTTATTTTTTCTTAAGCGACAACAGAATAACTAAATTTACGAGCCCCTCCCAGATACCCAAAAATAGCATTAACATACATGTATTCAGTGATCTATTGAAATACTCTTCAATAGAACGTTCCGTACCTGAGTCAGATCCCTTGGCTGTTTTTCAAATTACGTTGAAAAGGACGGTGCATACCTCTGCCAAATACAGTCGTGCTAATGTAGAATGCATACGGCACAAAATATAAATGGTGCAAAATGCTAATCTAGGCACATAAGAATATTCCCGATCCCCAACGATAGGGCAGCTACTGTTTACGATTATACGCGTACTTTTGTGTATAATCAACGTATGGCTGAGAAGTTCTTCCTTATGTGGCTGAAATGATTTTCTTGGCATATGAATTTTTTTTTCTTTTGTGTGTGCGGTTTTACTTTCAATAGTCATGTAAATATCGTAAAACGATGATGGGTTTGAGCACTATATAGATGCAATCTTCTATTATTATCTATTATTATTATTATCATTATTATTATTATTATTATTATTATTACTATTATTATTATTATTATCTTTATTACCTTTCGAACCATTGAGACCGGTCTTCAATAAATAATAATGAATATAAGAGAGGTTTGGAAGATATTGAATAATCTACCTCAAAATAAGCAATTAATATTAAGAACAATTTGCCCTAAATAGATTTCCTAACTTTCCCGAGTTCAGTTAACCAAATTTCCCATTTCCCATTTGATTTTAAAATGCTTTTGCATCAAAACAAAAGCCACACTTCCAAAGATTTGCCCAGTCAAGTTTGGACAACAGGAAAAACTCAGATCAAATTATGTGATTAAATGAGTGGGGAAAAGTAACAAAAACTTATTAGGAGCTAAATACCATGTGTTAGAGGTTTAACGTCCCTTTCAACATTACATTAAAGTCATACAATCATTTGAGAAGCTGACGCTCCGAGTTTAACATTTCTCCATCTCCTTTTTTATATATGTCGACTGTACGGTGTAAGACCCCATCGTCCAAATTGACGCTCATCACCGATGACACAGAGCCATAAGTAGGTGTTTTGTTTGTTTGTTTGTTTATTTGTTTGTTTGAATAAAGAAAAGCACATTGGCACAATATCATCCATATGGTCATTTAGTGCTGGGAAAAAGACAGACAAAGAGAAACAAAAGAAGGGACGTAAAGAAGCAGGAACTACTCAGTTGCACCCTCATTAGCAGGCGAAAACCTTTAAAACTGATCACACAACCTAAGTTAAATAAAACCTCATTAGGGATTCAAACCAGGGTCACGAGCACCCTAGCTCATGCTGATACCAACTGAGTTAACGGCATGCCCTTGTCGCTTAAAAAAATGTTGTTTGGACAACTTACACAAAGCCTGCCAAATTACGCAAACAAAATCACAACAACAACAACAAAAAAAAATTAAACTGCATAAGCATGCGCAAAAGTCAGAAGCAAAATTACCCCAAGCAAGCTCCCCAACAATCTTAGGTGTAGAACTTTAGAAAGGCCGATTTCTTGTGCAGTATTCTTATTCAATTCCCAAAGAATTGACGTCTTTATTCAACCGGTCGTTTCTTTGGCACGAGACAGTATAGGGGTTTGATTTACCTGTATACTGTATAGCATATTCTTCGGGATTACTTCCAGTTTTCGTAATACCAGTGCTCTTGTCAACCCCCCTCATCCCCCCACCATAGACACCTGCTAACACACACACACACACACACACACACACACACACACACACACACACACACATACACACACACATATATTCCAAGACATTTTTTAAATTGTAGTTTCGAATAGGCCTGTATATAAAGCTATGACAAATGAAAGGAAAGGACATACAATAATAATAAATAGCATTTATACTGCGTATTTCCATTTTCAAAAAAATGCCCAATGCGCACTACAACGAAAAAGTAGAAAGACATCACATCTTAAAAAGTGATCCACGTGCGTGTACGTAAAACAAAGTATTATACATATAATATAAATGTATATTTGTAAAAATGTATTTGAGAAAAACAGTCTCGCAGTGAGGTTGGAAATGTGTTCACTAAAAAAAATACAAAGCAATAAAAATTCACGAACAGTCACAATAAAATAACGCTATTGATGTATTAATATTTTTCTTTCAACGTTAAAAGGTCGCTGATACAACACTGAATTTATGCCAGTCAGTTACATGTGACACCTAAAGAGTCCGCGGTGGTAAGAACTGGGTGAAAGAACATACACAACATAAGCACATTTTACAGAAACATACCTAGAGAGTTCTATAATCTTATGTAAATATGTTAACTCTCCTGTTACGTGTATGAATATTCATAACCACCCCACATTATTCGTAAATTGCTTTGGTTCACAAGAATGTCGAAAAAGAGAGGAATGAAATAACGTAAGTCAAAGATCCGGCTCGAAGATCCCGGAATAAAAAGCCCACAAATAACGTGTTTACTGGGAGTTCTGACGCGCTTGGTTGATCAGGGCGTTCTGAACATCTGATCCTGTTTTGAGGCGGGACGTGTTCTTCCTTTATTAGTTTGGGGATTGGGAACGTGTCCAGGAATTTTAGTCTGTTTCTGTGTCCGACTGTGCGTGTGTGTGTGTGTGTGTGTGTGTGTGTGTGTGT
>NW_004798332.1:6888-7965 GCF_000002075.1 Aplysia californica
ACACACACACACACACACACACACACACACACACACAGCGCGTCCGCGCGCGCATACATTCATTTATACATGGTGATAAAAAAACAACAACTTTACAACTTGTTTTTTTAAATATCTTCCTCCATACCGAATTTTTGCTTTTCAGATTTGAACATAACTTTTGGAAGCCAAAAGGAATTTGTCTGATAAGCATTTTAGATAAGTCCATTGAATGGTTTTGCTCTCTATAGTGCATTAAAAAAACAACCCATTTTCAACCTTGTCGCCATTTTCATAGCATGATGCACCAGTTCGCATTAGGCCTACAACTAAAAGTTGCAACAATCGCGCCATATTGCAAGCTACAGCAGTCTAACAAGTCAACAGATGTCTGCAGATATTATTTTTCCCCAAATTGTGTTCGCCTGCTTAGATCATGGTTATGTTTAGTAAAGCACAGATAGCTTTTTGTATTGGACGTTACCTCTCCACAAACTCACCATCCCTGACATTTCGCAAGTTCTACGCACAGCGTGGAGAGAATGCTTAGGTGTCCTCAAGACCTTTGGCGTCATGAGTAGAGAAGTCCGTCAGTTTGGATCTATAGCGAATCAGAACTAAAAGTTCTTTAAAACATGACCACTTCAGGTCGAACACGCACCTTGCCCTTTAAACGTCACCAGATTTCAGTACCCGAGTCCCATGAGACGTCTATCTGTGGATGATCTGCAGCTAGGACTTTCCTACACATCAACAGTCTGCATTCTCATGGCAGATCTCAACCTAAGACTATACCATGTTCATCTTCGCTAGGCCGAAATGACATGGATCAGAGCATAGCAATGTGTTCATGATTCCTCGATTGTCTTGTAAAGAGGGATCATTTCCTCGATGACATTTTGGTTTAGTGCAGAGCCCATTTTCACCCTGCGGGATATTTTAACTCCAAAAATGCTGTCTATTGGGCACCCCACTCTATTGTCTCTAGAAGTCACTTCTTAGTTCAGTGTATGTGGCTTTAAAAACTCATGGTTCATCAGGTCCTTGTGTTAAGGCGCCACTGAACATTTCGAACGACGCGTTAAAAATGTGTCGAGT
>NW_004798332.1:9119-10207 GCF_000002075.1 Aplysia californica
AGAGAGAGAGAGAGAGAGAGAGAGAGAGAGAACAGGGGGATGGGGGCGCTGGGGATAAAAAAAGAAAGAAGAGAAGAAAAAAAACAGTGCTTAGAAAAAAAAAGCTGGGGAAGTCTGTCACAAAATTATTACTTGTAATATTTACAAGAAGAAAAGCCCAAAAATCTTTGATTAGATCCATTTATTGATTTATTTCGTGCATTATTATGAAAGTCAAGGAACGTGCCATGACACTTTGACGGCTATTGATACTTTTTATCTTAATCAACGACTGATTGCAGCTTATTGATTTTTTACACACCATCGGCGTGAGTAGACCAATTAAGAAGTGGGCTGCTTCAACATTGCGGAAACGATGCATAATAATTGGACAAACGGGCTAACCCAGATTTCGGGGGTTTCCCGAAATCTTGACCTATACCAAAAATGGCCTTTGCACTACCTATAGGAGAAGTTTTGTTTCATTGGTGTGTATATTTGTATGGTTATAGAGAAAATGTCCTTGTCTTTTAAAGAATCTGAAAAAGGGTCCAAAAATTTTACCTTCGATTTTCTCAAAACAGCATTTTTCGGGATAGCCCCCTTGTGCTTTAAAGCGACCAGTTATAAGGACGTTTGAGGCCTTGGTTCAAGTAATCTAGATCTTTTAAGTGACGTACAGCAGTGACTTTGCCAGTCACAGCCAGATCAAGTGGTATACAACACCGAAAACTATAGGGCCTATAGATTTCCCTCGGCAGTAATCGCACACGAACACAGATTGTGCCTGTAAGGTGATTAGAAGCACAATTATTTCGCAGAAAAAAAGAATGCAGAAAGTGAAACTGAAGCTTATCAAGAATGGGTAGGTCGTATCGTATGGGTTACTGATCACTTCCCTCCCCTCTCTCTCCCCACTCCCACCCCCTCTCGAGCCAAATCCCGCTGAGGGCGTATAATTATTATAATTATAAGAGAAGGGGTCTTCGACTCTAATGTCTACCTAGAAAAAGTCTTGGAAACTTCCAAATGACCCCAAGTTCAAGAATGCTTATTTTGGGGATTTGAAAAAAGAACACATAAAGTGTGGAACTGCCTAGCGGGAAAAG
>NW_004798332.1:10356-11547 GCF_000002075.1 Aplysia californica
AGGGGGCTCTCGTGGCCTAGAGGTTAAGGTGTTCGCCTCTCGTTCAAAGGTCCGGGGTTCGAATCAGGGTAGCGACGGAAAAATGTTCTATCTGAAATTGTATCCTTTCACCTCCTTTCCTGCTCTCTAGCAATATTCTGTCGTCTGCTTTCGTCTCCACTTTCTCCCCCAACCCCGTCACCTCCTTTGCCCCCTCCTCTGGGCTACTCGTAAATCTTTCTTCAGCCTGTCCACTGCTTCTCCTTGGCTCTTTCTTACTGCTGTCTTTCAGCCACACCCATGATCTTCTGGTAGGAAAGATCTACACCTAGCCTTCTTGGACAAGGTCGAAAAATCTCGGAGGTACCGTGTGCAAGTTTCGCACGTTAAAGATCCCTTGGTGGTCCAAAATCGATAAGAGTAGGAATCGGCCTCCACCGGGAAAAATTCAAAATTTCCTACCATGTTGGGTGTGTCACGCGCGTTCATATGACCTTATGCAGTTACGAGCGCCGTAAAAACACTTGCCAAAAAAACATTCGTCTGTCTGATTTGTGTGATCCAAAAAGAAGCACAGCAACACACCAGGTTCGATTTTTAACCAAATTGCGATATAAAAGCCCAGGTTGACCATGACAAGAAGGGTCGAAGCAGAATGTTTCTAATCCTGATAGTCTGGATTGCAGAAAAAACCACTTTGAACAATAAATTACATATCTCTTAATCTTTTAATTGTTATTTAAGATTAGGGAGAATTTGCCGCGTTGTGTTTATACCTATACTTCGGTACAGAGGGTTCAAAGGGTTAAACAATTGAGAGGACGAGAATAAGGCACGTTATAGTCATAGATTCATAAAAGTACATAGTTAATTTTTTCTTTAAAATTCTCTAACAAAATAGAAGAAACGGTCACAAGTACATTAAAATCAGTTTTCACTGCAGGTTGATGTACCAGCAGTCGACTACCCCTGAGATCTAGCAGGGGTAAGCAAAGAAAGAGACGATTCTCTGAGAGTAAAAAGGAGACTTTTCAACACTGGTGGAAAGAGAGACAGAGGCAAGTAGAGGGAAAAGATACTGGACAAGTTGACAACATGGCGACTGAGAACAGCAAGAACGACAGACACCATCACTGCAACGCAAGACAGAGTGAAGTGAAGGTCCATGATCGCCCACGCCAGTCGGAAAGGTACTGGATGATGTTGATGATG
>NW_004798332.1:12779-13865 GCF_000002075.1 Aplysia californica
TCTTACCCCTCTCAAATACATATAATTATGTTTTGTCTCTCCGATAACCATAACATATATAACAATAATAAAATAATAATAAAAGAATGTTGCATAAATTTTCTAGACAGACGAGCCAGTCTATATAAGATTTCCAGGTAACTATTTTTCAAATCTCAATGGGAAACGTACCTGAGTCCAGCAATGAGAAGTAATCCGAGGACTTGATGTCCAAGAGTTTTGTTGACAGTCGCCCGGCAGGACAGAAAACCCGTCCCCTCCGAACAGGTAAACGACGTGAAATGACGAGGGAAACGAACCGTGGGTGTATTTATGTGTGCATGAGTATGTGTATGTGGTGTGTGTGTGTGTCTGTGCCGAAGGTAGGCGCTGCGGCAGTCGGCCAACCGAGGAGGACAGACATGTCTTAGAAATCGACTATTGGTAATCGTGGTGTGTATTCGAAAAGCGATATCGATTCCTTCAACAAAAGAAATAATAGAAATGTGACCTAATTATTTTTTGGAACCTATATTCTGAACAATATGCTGGAATGAATGGAGAACCATGATCGCCGATGTCTGTCGCAGATCTGGCACTGGATGATGGTAATGATGCTGGAATGCTACATCTTCCCCATATTCCTATATAGCGCAGAGACCTGGACTTTGACATGGAAAGAAGAAAACACAATAAATGCGTTTGAGATGTGGTGTTACCGTAGAATGGCCAGAATAAGTTGGAAAGCAAAAAAGGCAAACAAAGGGGTGAGTCAGATTCTACACACAAGACAGACCCTGCTGAGCAAAATAAAATGTGTAAAAATGCAATACTATGACCATTTAAAAAGACACGAAACCACTGTGAAAGAGGTGCTTGAAGGAAAGATGTGAGTCAGGAGAGTCAGAGGAAGGCAA
The DNA here is from genome assembly GCF_000002075.1 of Aplysia californica. Classification (NCBI taxonomy): domain Eukaryota; kingdom Metazoa; phylum Mollusca; class Gastropoda; order Aplysiida; family Aplysiidae; genus Aplysia; species Aplysia californica. The sequence goes on from NW_004798332.1 coordinate 13,676, forward strand.
AGAATAACATGGATTGACAACATTAGAACTTGGACTGGACTGGATATGGCAGAAAATGCAACGGCAGCTCGCGACCGTGAAAGATGGAGAGTCATTACACGTCAACCTCTGAGCCAGAGATGACAACTCCAGACGATATTCTGAACGACCTGTGAGATTTGGGTCATGTCAATATGACCCAGATCTCCCC
>NW_004798332.1:14489-17240 GCF_000002075.1 Aplysia californica
ATATATACATTTTGTGTGTGTGTGATGCATCGTGGTAAAATCAGGCGCTCGTCAAAATACTGAAATCAAAGAAACAAGGCATTTTTTTTTCGCCTTTCGGCAATACTTTTAGCCTTTGCCTTTCTTGACTCAGCATCTTTTTTGTCCTTTCAAAAACATAATACTGCCTGGATTTTATTTTTAAATGTTGATAGCTCAAGGCACACAACATGTAAATGTGCACTTTTTAAGAACACTGAAGTTTTGGAAGCCACCAAACTTTTGCAGACATTTTTTCGTTAGTATTAATTTTACCTTTTATATCAGGCGACCCCCACCTCTTTTAATCGCACATACCTTGACTTCTATTCAGAATATATGAATATTTTTTTCGATCAAAAGCAAGACACAAAGAAACAAGCTTTAAGATGATACCAAGAACTCCAAGTGTCAAAAATTGACGGGCGACTCATTCCACCGCGTGGCAACACACAAACACACACACACACACACACACATAAACACACACACACATACACACATGCACAAACACACACACATACATAAACACATGCACACACACACACATGCACGTACACACACTTACACACATATTATACACATAATACACACATATATACACACATACACACATACACACATACATTAACACACACATACTTACTCACATACATACACACGTACATAAACACACGCACACACATACACACACACTCATTATAATATAGTATATCATAGGTGTATAGAAATAATATTATATATGTATATCATAGGGGCTATATAATATAATATATGAATATAGTGTAAATATTACTGTACATAATTTTGAATTTACGAAATGTACTTCAAATACCCAGTTTCACTCGTCATGACAAAGAACGTTAATTAAAGAACAAGATTATTTTAAAAACACAAAGTTTGATTAATGAACCCTTCGTAACGAAGCTCGAAAAGAATCTGTTGCACTTGTCACATACGAGTAATTAAGATAAATGCCGTGCCCAAAGGCACATATTATATTATAGTCCGCTCAGCGCGTCTCTTTGGCTCTCATCATAGAGTTATCTCCTTTTAAAACCTATAGTGTACATCTATGGCTCTCATAGGAAAGAAGTGTTAGAAGGGTGTGGTGGGGTATGTAGCAGAAAAGGTTAGGTGTGTGTGTGTGTGTGTGTGTGTGTGTGTGTGTGTGTGTGTGTGTATGTGTGTGTGTGTGTGTGTGTGTGTGGGTGTGGGTGGGTGAGGGGGGGAGTATCAGGGGACTAGACCAGTAAAGAGAAATATGGAGAGTGTTTGTTTGTGTCCCGTATCCTGATACAGGGTGAGAAAGGTAGCGATGATGACGATGTCCCCTTAAGTGCCTAATCGTTTTGGTATTCGTACCGAGCTTTGGAGAACATTCCCAGTCTGAGATGCTCTCAAAGTTTAAGCCTAGCTGAAGAGGTTTTTTTCCTCCATACAAGACAAACAGAGCAAGAGATGAATGTTTGAAATCGGGATCTTTCAGCTGAGAAACGAAAGAACTGTTTGGTAGAAATATGTTGAAATCTACGACTTAGCGAAACATAATATGTCAACAATTTGGGAAAATATTTGGTTCAATGTGTTTTCTTTTTAACTGCATTGTGATTTGTGTTTCTTGTAATTTTAAGTTTTGTATTGGTTACTAAGTGAATTAACTCACTATAAGAACTGAGTCAAAATTTTAAGGAATAATAAAACTGAGGAAGGCACAAGTATGTAAAGGAAAATTCTGAGTTTATAATTTCGGCGTACAGTCAAAATTGTCATTGCCGAAGAGAAAAGTGATTGTATTAAACAAATTAACGTATCACACAGTGTCATTGGAATTTAAGGAATACGCATGAGAGGAAACGGAAAGCACGAATTTGTACATACGATTATCTTATACAGTTAACCGCAATAGCAGGTGCGATTATACGTTCATGAAATCACAGAGGTTAAAATGTATGTATGCCAGCGCGACTCAGCATAATAACCTTTTCATCAAGCAGCATTTTTATGTTAGGAAATTTTTGAACTTCCCAAGGTTGTTCAAAAGAATCCACCACCTTGCCCCGTGCAGTTTGGATGTAACCCAAGGAGCTTACCTTAAATTCCTTCATGTAACCATAGATGTTTGCCAGCGTTGCGCTTTGTTGACGAAACAATAAGACAGACATGTCTTTGTAGGCCTATACTGTGCGCTAGCGTGACGAGCAATCATTTTCACTAATGAATATGAATTTAAACTTCCTGCACAAGTGTTTTATCTGAGTACATGTATACATATATATTACGGGATATACTCATACAAAAAAGAATATAATACCGGTATACACTTCGATGAATTTAGTCAATGTCCCGAAATTAAATTGATGTGTGCTTTTATAAACAAGTTGTTATGACTTCTGTTATTGGCCATAGTTAGACGACTCATGTTCACCTTTCCAATCAATGCTGAGTAATTGTAGTCAAATATGGCACTACAAACCATGCGGTTTCTAGCACAGGTTGATATGTAACTTCTCTCAGTTTCAGTTCAGACAGCCAATTTCAATTCCAGCGTGTCATAAAAAAACAAACAAACAAACTAAAAACAACGACATAAAAAACAAACAAACAAAAAACCCACCTCTCCCAAAAAAAGTAACACACAACAACAAACAAACATATGAACAAATTTTTTAAAAGCCGAACACGCACGCCTACAAACACACACAGACACACACACAGACACACACACACACA
>NW_004798332.1:18049-19441 GCF_000002075.1 Aplysia californica
CACACACACACACACACACACACACACACACACACACAAACACTCACCCACAAACATACAAACACAAACAAACAAGCACGCACACCTTTTATTCATTTCAATAAACCAGACGTAACCGGTGGGGAAACTCCCGGACATAGATTACATCAATACTCGATTAGATCTAGTTCCAAGCAAAAAGTATCGAGCCGCGGCAGCATAATAGAGCGGCCCGTGTTCTCTCAGCCATGAAATAAAGAACGAATAGAAGGGAAAAAAAAAAGAAAAGAAAAGAAAAGAAAGAAAGCGCCCGAAGCGAGACCGTCACGTCGTTGTCTTCACCTTTGACCCTTGGTGCAGACGTCAGAAATACGCGCTGTCGTCGCGCTGGGCTGTGTAGGAGTAGAAGGCCTGCGAAGACATAATCTGGGAACCTGCTGGTTGTTTCGCGAGCTACGTTGTAGATTTCTTTACTGTTTGGTCATGTTGTTAACACTTTCAGTACCAGAACCACAGTCAAAACTGTCTAAGCAAGCATCCATAGTCGAGGAGAAAAAAAATATGCGGTATAGCAGAGTGTCTTACACGGTGTTATTGTAATGAGAAAAACAAAAACAAAAACGCAGGGTGTAAACGGAAGGTGGCCGGTTATTTTTTTAGGTGATTGTTTCATACATATAGCCGTTAGACCGGGTTCGACAGAACATGTAGCTTTGAAAAGTAATATTACTAATACACCCCCCCCCCTTTGTTTCCCTTTCCCCAAAATGGACTCCATGAATTTAGGTCATTCAGGAGCTTGGTAGGTTCATCTTGATTTACAGACCAGTATATTATTATTTTGTGAGTTTGATCGCGGAATTGTAAGACTCTTCTTGTTTTAGTAAGAGTTTCACGGCACTTGACATATAAGTGCCGAAGATTAGATGTATAACAAAGGAGTAACAAACACCAAAAAAGAAGGAGATAGAAATTTGATAGGAAAGGAGGAGCAAAACCCACGACAAGAGCTCCCGCCAACCACCCACATTAGACTCTTCACCGTTTTTCGCAAGAGACGTGAATTAGATTTTCAAGTTTTATTGAGTATCCCTGTCTTCCTCCTGGGTTGTTGGATCCATCTCATCAGACAGATTGGTGTAGATACGGTAAGCTTCTTGATATAACGTCTTCTCTACGATGGAATAGCATTCCTCTAAATTCCTCATACCTCTTCCGTGCGTGGTGAAAAGCCAAATACAATGACTTCCCAGCCGAAGTAGTCAACAAAAGCTTTTCGGCTACTGCATTGTAAATACAGAAATAAGAAATTCTTGAGTCCCGTGCGTGTCAACTTTTTAAAAAATAGCCAGCGCCCTCTTTTGACACTTTTTAAAGGCTACATTTTCGTACCGTTCTCCGTTACGCATCCCC
>NW_004798332.1:20446-21784 GCF_000002075.1 Aplysia californica
AGTGCCCTGTAGAATTGTCTTAGTAAACCAATGTTATTGAGTGAGTAAGGTGTACCGGCGTCTGTGGTGCAGTGGTTAGGCGCTTTGCTGTCGTACGCTGGAGACTCTAGCTGGAATCCTCAGTGGGGTGAATTTTTATCGAGTATCTCGGTCTTTGTGCTGGGATGTTTTATCTCTCTCAGCCCGGATTGGCTTGATAGGGATGTCTAGAATCCCGTCTCCTTAATTGTCAAATTTGTGTCGATAGTGGCTTAAAAATACTTTTAATCAATAAAACAAATAAAAAGAGTAATGTGTCTGTACCAATTAAGCTTGCGTTTTCTATTGCTGTAGAGTCTTCGCCCACTGGTTTGTACGATTCTGGGTTTTTTTCCTTCATCATCGGTGATAGTAAGTAAGTACTATATCGGCGATATGATCTTTCGAAAGAGATACAGGACTTCATGTTACCACATCCCTATTGCATTTACCCATCTTCTCAAAATCTTTTGCAAGGGTCCAGGTCTCACAGGCATACAATACAGGAACATACTGTCGTCTTTAGAGATGTCAAAGGAGCATACACAGTCTGATGTTTTGAGCTTACACCTTATTCTTCAGGAGGCAGGTCTGTAGCAGACATCGACGATCATGGTACCCCACCCCCTCCTTCCTGACGTTTATCTTCCTGGTCAAATCAGTTTTTGTCGTTGTGTAAAATTTACTCCAACGATGTTCAGGTCATCTACCAGTCAGAGCCACCCCGGGTAGAGTATGGTTGTTTTCATTTAAAACTTTAAAGTGTTTGACAGCACTTGCAACACAAATTAGGTCGTGCAAGTGTCGAAAGTTAGTGATGTATCTAGAGAGTAACGTACAAAGAAAGAAAAGAACGAAGAGGATAAGGACGATAGATATTTGATAGGAAAGAAGAAGCAAACCACATACTAGAGCACCCGCCAACTATCCATTGAGTGGGATTCAGCATCTCAGCAGAGAGTCGGAACACTTAAAAACATGTAGCCCAAAATGAATACGTAAACTTTGACAAAACACAATAGAAGTATATCGATTGCCAAATCCTTAAACATTTTAAAACAGAAATAACTGCAGCTAACAACTGAATGAACAAAAGGTTTGATCTCTATCGAAGTACCAAAATTCTGTATTATCTATGTGTCTAATATAAAAATATATAATATAGATGTAGGACCCAATGGCGTGGTTAGGGGCCAGTTCCGTGGCAGGAAGCCAATTAGTATGTCTCTTGCTTACTTTTTTACTTTTTCATCCTCTGTTGCCGTAACGCGTCGAGGGGAGATGCAGTTTTCTATGGTAGGCCAGCTCCGCAGCTCTTTC
>NW_004798332.1:22572-23481 GCF_000002075.1 Aplysia californica
TGAGGAATTAGACATTGGTCGTCTGCGAACAGAAATTCATTTAGGCTTTCTGGGCTTTGGTTTGCTTCTTGCGTTCTTGTGTCCATATATAATATAAACAGGAGGGGAGACAGAACGCATCCCTGTCGTACTCCAGATCTTAATTTGAACCAGTCTGTATTTCCTTCCTTCGTTCTTACTGAGCTTCTGCTGTTGGTATATAGAGCTCTGACATTATCTAACAAAATTTGTATGTCAAGTTGCCAATTTCGTGGCAAAATTTCTATTCACGAAGAGGCTGAATAACATACAACGTGCGGCACCTTCGCCATTTTCATGTCACTTTGAAGAAAACACTTCCTTGCCAATATCGTGCCCGAGATTGCGGAGGATAGCAATGCACAACCGCGCACAATTGAGCACTGAAATTGAAGTCCAGACATTGACTTTGGTTCTGAATGCTTTGTTCGCAAACGTATTGGGCAATTCTTTCAAGACGACATGGATGATGTACGGCACTTGCAAGACAAATAGGTCATATAAGTGCAGACCATTAGAGGTTTTACCAGGGAGGTTGGGTTTTTTTGTTGTTGGTTTGTTTTGGTTTTGAATTTTTGTAAGTGTTTTACGACACTCTAAACTGCATAAGGTCATATATGAGAATGTAATGAAACCATTTTTTTAATGATCGAAAAAAAGAGCTAGATATCTATGATCTTAGTTTAGAAAGAGCTACGGGTCATTTTCCAGGCTTAAACCATCTTGTATAAGTATACTTATGACCTTAGAGCATGCTTCAAAATAACATTGAGTGTGTATCTAGCTTACGAATATTATTGTTTATATTGCTGCTCATTTATATTATGCATGTGATTGTAAGCCTACTTGTGTGTGCATGTGTGTGCACGTGTGTACGTGTGTGTGTTTGTG
>NW_004798332.1:25091-26306 GCF_000002075.1 Aplysia californica
ACTTCCGTCTTTGCAAAGATCGTACATAACAAGGTAGTTAACTCAGCCAAAAAAGTGTCCGCGAAAGTCCGCACGTTAGTTCAGATGGCGCTGCAGTCTCTGTTTTGTTGCTTTCTTTCGTTTCTCCTCAAGAAGAATAGGAACAGCCAATAAGGTTATAATTGTTCTATTTATAATCTCTTTAGAACAGCTCAGCTTGTTAGTTTACTTTTATTGTTTTTCACACTAGTAGGGTAACTCTGATCGCAAAGTTTAAACTTTTTCGAAGAGGGTGCAGTCGAATTTTGCAAATACTTATTTAATTGGCTCAAAGAGAGGAGTGAGCTATCTTGCTATGTACGATCTTTGGTCTTCCGTGCGCGAAGGTGAAAGAGCGGCCACTCCATGATTCCATCCCGGTTGCCAGTTGCCCCACCTTTGAAACGACATTCAGTAGCTAACCAGTTCAAATCCTCGAAAACAAAAACACACAGTGCCACCAACATTGTATATATTTATTAACTTGTATCCACGAGAGCATATTGCTCTCACAGAAAGACCGAAACGCTTTAGTTGTGGTATAGATATACCCCTCCGCCTTCAAACTTCAAACGGAGGAGAAAAGCCACGTTAAGCGTTTCGCATAATTACTGCGATCTCCTGTCTGGACCCCCAAGAAAGAACAATCACTCAAGCTCTGTGGGGAAAACACTCAACAGTGTATGTCCATACGTGTTTGTATGTATGTATGTCTGTGTGTGTATGTGTGTGTGTATGTGTGTGCATGTGTGTTAGTGTGTGAGAGTGTCTGTGTATGTCTGTGTGTATATATGTGTGTGTTAGTGTGTCTGTGTGGGTCTGTGTGGGTCATAATATTATATAATTTGTCTACCATTAACTGTTGTGAGCCTTCGACATTCAAGTAGGAACAAAAGCTACAGACTAGTATATACGAATAGTGTGTATGAGCGCGTATTTTAAAATAAATGAGAGGAATAAATAAAAGCGAATACCTTGTAGCGACCAGTAATGCCACAGATCGCCGCAGAAAGCAACGCCATTTTATTTATCAGGGGGTGTGCTTTCTGCCTAAACATTAGACTATGTCTGTAATTGAATAAGCCTTCTCATGGCTTCGCTTATGGCCTTGATGAAGCGCTATTCTTTTTTTAGAAAAATGTTCCACAAACAGAGCACTTGAGGTCTGTCGGGCCAGGGTCACAAACACACACACAC
>NW_004798332.1:27764-28667 GCF_000002075.1 Aplysia californica
GAGAGAGAGAGAGAGAGAGAGAGAGAGAGAGAGAGAGCAAAAGCTTCAGTTTTGGGTACATTCGTCAAGCGCGTTCCCCCACTTTAGATCGGGAATATCAGTGAGGGTTGTGTTCAGCTGGTGGGTGGTTATTGTTTTTTTCTACAGTTGTTTATTTGCCTCTGCGACCTTTCTTCGTTTAGTTTTAGTAAGAGTTGTTATGGCACTTGCAACACAATATGTCATATAAGTGCCGAAGAATAGATGTGTTACAAGAGAGTAACAAACACAAAAAAGGAGGGGGGTGATAAATGTTGGATAGGAAAGAAAGAACAAACTGCTCCAGAGCACCCGCCAACCTCCACCAGCTTTCTTCGTTTGCGTGTTAATGTCGTATTTAACATAAGGCGTAAGTAAACTATAACAGGAGTAAAACATAAATAAATTATCTTTTAAAGAAGTGAATTTTGCAACGTTAATCAAAGACAAAAAAACCAAAACAAAAACAAAAACAAAAACAACAACAGTCTAAAAACAGCATGAAAGTCTCATTGTTAGCATCTTTCAACCCCATAAACCAAAAGAGAGGCTTCGTGTGAAAATCACGAATACCACACAACTTACCCTCTGGGAGAAAAAGTAGACTTAGTTTTGAATTCGTAAAAACCGTTGTAAATGGTGTGTAATAACAACGATACCACTGGCGTTTTTGTTGTTGCCGGTTTTGAACGTTCACCTGTTGCTGGTTAATCGATATCAAATTTAGGGTAACCGCAGTTTTTTACAATTCTAAATTTACTACTGAATTAGTATGCACATCCGGGTCTCCACTCTCTGTAGGGCTTCATTTTGTTCGACGTGAGGTCATGCACGAAGGCACTTTTAACAGCTTATTTCAAGAAAGGGGAAAAGAAGGGGCTTGGG
>NW_004798332.1:29988-31623 GCF_000002075.1 Aplysia californica
GAGGGCGCCACCGAATTTTGAGGACACTTTTTTAATTGGCTCAAAGAGAGAAGTGGCCCCTCTTGTTATGTAGACTCTTTGGTGCAACCAAGCCTAGAAAAATCCTGAGAGAATCTTCACTTAAAAAGTAAGAATAAAAAAGGGAGAAACGAAATACTGTGAGACATTATAATCCGATTTAGTCGGGGTGGAAGAGTGGTTAACAAAACTGATATTAAAAAACATACAATAAAACTCTAATAAGAGGTAACATAAATTGTTATTCAAAGCATAACATAAAGCTCTCATAAGAAGTAACATTGTTATTCAAAACCGTAAGGGCTAAAGGGAAATCCCCTTAAAAATCCCGGTGAATCACGTTGAATCTATAAATACGAACAGAATGAGGCATTTCACGTTTTTCAAATTTCTTAAAAAGAAGAAAGAATAGAAACAGCAGAAAAGACCACCCACCTGTCAATATAAATAACGATTATGCCCCTTTGACGCCCAGCGAAGAGTGTTAATATGAACATTATGTTAATGTCGTCACGGCACCGAACTGCGGGCTACCTTGTGTAGGAAGAGAAGTCAGCCATCTGTAAACTGTTCGGGCAAAATGTATACTATGAGTGCTATGGGCCCTTTTCTTTTTTAAAATGGGGCGTGGGAAGTATAGTTATTGTGTAAAGACCGGCATACAATGTTCAAATCCGTTATTTCCAGACTTAACAGTTATTTAATGGTATTACAAAATAGTATGACTTTGGGGGCCAGTACTTTATTCATGAGGACAAACGTACGTAAGGTTTGCTTTCAGGGGACATTTTTGCACGCTCTGGTGTCACGGACTTTCGTACAACGTTATTTAGCGAACGTAATTTTACTGTTCACACAGGTACAGAATTCATATTTTCACAAACTAGACCCAGTATAGGAGATTGCAACCTGTTTGAAGCTTTTCTGATATTGTTATTAATGTTAATTATACACGAGATATCCGTTGTATACACGAGTGGATCTGTTAAACGAAAGGGAACATCTGGATGGGGCTTCTCAGCAAGAGTGAGTGGCAGATTGTGGCAGGAACAGCAGAGAGCATACGATAAAAATCTAGCATGAGAATGGAGATAGAGGCAATCACTCAGGCTCTCAAATGGGTCTCAACAACTCGACAAGCACATGTGATCTTTATCACAGACTCTCAGAGCACTCCGGGGAAGATTGCGAGTGGGAACCTTAGAGCTGAATGGACAGAGCTCTTGAAAAAGACAACACTGAAAAAGATCACGTGTTCACTTCATAACTCCCCATCTCCCCCTGTAACAATAACAAAGTTCCAAGTGCTAACTGCAGCATCACCTGCGACAACTACTGAGCATCACAATTTCTAGAAACAGCAGCAGCAGTAACAACAACAACAATAACAACAATAATAATAACAGCAACAACAACAACATCGGACCCAATCTGTCCATTGTGCAGCTAGGAGCCCCAAGATTTGGTGCACTGGCTGCAGAGATGCCCCGCTAATGCTACGGAGATCCCCAGCGGTAGCATCTCTTCGGGAAAGATTCGGAGAGGTTGGACTGCCTCACCCGCTACCCAAGAGAGGCAGTGGCTCTGGCGAAGAGCACCCTCTTCGGGGCTCCAAAC
>NW_004798332.1:32223-33603 GCF_000002075.1 Aplysia californica
CAGCAACAACAACAACAGCCACACCACCACCATCAACAACAACAATAACAAGACCACCAGCAGCAGCAACAACAACATCAACACTAACTCAGTGCTCCAGGTTCCGTTATACAAGGCGTCAGATGTCTGACCACAATTCCTCCTACTTGATGTCTTTCTGGTGGGTGATTTTACGACATTGGAAGCAAAAACTAACCCCTTTTCCCTGCTGGTGGTGACCCCATTAACAAACATTCCTGACACAGGCCAATGCGTAAATTCTAAAGTCTTTTGAATAGAATCTACAGAAGAAACGAAATGGGAGCCAGATCTATGTAAACGCTGATCTACGTTCTTCATTTTTTTAAACTAGGAGGACACACTTTAGGGGGCTCTCGTGGCCTAGAGGTTAAGGTGTTCGCCTCTCTTTCAATAGGTCACGGGTTCAAATCCGGATAATGACAGAAAAGTTTCTTCTTTCACATTCTTTCCTGCTCTCTACCAATGATCTGTCGTCTGCTTTCTTCTCCACTTTCTGCCCCCCACCCCCCTTTCCCCCCTCCTCTGGGCTCCTGATTCTTTCTGCAGCCTTTCTACTGCTTCTCCTTGGCCTCTTCTTGTTGCTGTCTTTCAGCTACACCCGTAATCTTACGGTAGGTAAGATCTACACGTCCTAGCCATCTCGGACAAGGGCGAAAAATCTCAGGGGTCCTGTTTGCAATTTGCGCAAGTTAAAGATCCCTTGGGCGTTCCAAAATCGATAAAAGAAGGCTTCGGCCGCCACCTGGGTAAAATTCAAAATTTGAAAATGTTTGATGTGTCCCGGGCGCTCATATGACCTTATGCAGCTGCGAGCGCCGTAAAACACTTACCGCCTTGAAGACGCGCTGTTTTGTCGTTGTTTACGCAGATCATTAAAAAAAAGTTGTTTTCTTTACCTAAAACACGTTTTTTTCTCTTTAACTTTAAGGCACGAAGTAACGCGTATGCCACGAAATATGCAAATTTGTGTTTCTGACGTTGTGTTTGACGACCCTGACAGTTTGATACAGGTCGGACATGATATGTGTCACGACACGGTGAAATCAGGCTCTCGTCAGTTGTTGTTTTATTTTGGCATTTGAATTTGTTGATAGAATCTTAAAGCTTGTTCATTTGTCTTGCGTTTGGTGAATAAAATACCCATTTGTCTTGAATGGAAGTTGAACATTTGCCATTGACGGAAGTGGGGTTCGCCTGTAAGTTGTTAGAGGAAAAATTAGCGAAAAATGGTCGCGAAATTTGGTGACTTCCAACTCTTGAGAGTCTTGGGGAAAATGCAAGTTTACTCTTGTGTAGATTTTGTGCAAAGTTTGTAAGTAAAAATCAACTCGAAAATGTGTTTAAAAGGTACTGAGTCCC
>NW_004798332.1:36884-38719 GCF_000002075.1 Aplysia californica
TACTTAAATACATAAATACATAAATAAGAAAAAAATTTAATTCAAAGAAGCCTAATCAGAAAACACAACAAGACAAAAAAATAACAAAACAAAAACAAGTACAAAGCAATACAAAACAAAACAAGTACGTGCACCGACGCCAAATACTGACAGCGAGAAACAAAAGTAATGTCAGAAAAACAGAGCATAACTCTGAATTAATCGTGTATTGATAGACCAAACCAATATGATGTACTACTTCCTCGTCCAAGCAATTTGTTATTTTTGCTTACTTTTTTCCACTTCCTGTTTTAACCCTTTCCGTACGCCCTGGGGTCAGTTTGTACCCCCGGGGTTGTATTCTTCACATTTTAAAATACTTCTAGTGTGAAGATCTCTTTGAAATTTTCAGTATTTATCAAAAAATAATGTTGACAGACTGCTATGCAAAGCATACGGATCGGATTGACGAGTAAATTTCCTGTTTGGGAAGTGGGGGCACAGAGGTCCCCACGTCGTATGGATACGATAGTAAAACACGACGTACGGATAGGGTTAAGAAAACCTAGGAAGAGAAAGTTTTGCAGTCGAACTTCTTCAGCTCTGCTGGGACGTGATGGGAACACATTTCATGTCTGACTTGATGAACGACTTTCTCACACTTAGTGAAATTAATCTGACAAAAAGCTGCAAGACATTCGCCGAACAGTTTGAGAACCCTTTCGAAAGAGTGTGGATCCTTTTCTCCCGCACTCCAGCAGTGCACAAAATTAGTTGACGTCAAGATGAAGCTACACTTGGCAAAGGCCTCCGACCGTCGCATTTTGTCAGTGCATTTCCAGGCGGTGTAGACCACATCAGCGCATGATGGTGGGGCATACGGGCTTTTGGGGGGAAAAAGAAGAAGAATAACAAGGAATAAATTCTTTTTTAAAACAGGATAATTAGGAATGTACGTGCTTTAATGGATGTGTGTGTGTGTGTGTGTGTGTGTGTGTGTGCGCGCGTGTGTGTTCGTCTATCTACCAACGTTTGTTTGTGTGTACGTTTGTTCAGGAGTGCGTGTGTGTCCGTGTGTATTTGTGAGTGTGTCTCGCAAACTTCCTCCGCCCGTGGCGTCAGTGGCATGTCCGATGTCAGGACGTACTTGCGTGTGCTGATTGATTAACAGAGATCAAATAGGCTGTCTATTTTTTCTTCTTTTAAGTACCAACGTACTCAAGAATGCCTTTCTTTTTTTCTGTAAACATCATTAGGTACACAGATTTCGGTGGCCTCCTCACGCTTCGTTTTCTACTTCTCTTCCTCTTCAGCCCCGTGGTAGTGTTCTCTTTTGTATTAGTAAGAGTTTTACGGCACTTGCTGCACAATTAGGTCATACGGGTGCATGTACCGAAGATTAGAAGTGTTACCCGAGAGTTACAGTTACAAACACAAAAAGTAGGAAGAAAGATGTTTGACAAGAAAGAATGAGCTTAAATCACATCAGAGCACCCATCAACCACCCACCGTAGTAATTTTTCTTATCTCCAGCAAGCTGTTCAACTATCCTGAAAACAGAAAGCAGAATTTTTCAGGAGACAGGAAAGAAAAACGGCAACCCTGTTTCCTTCTTTAAACAATTGTACCAACGCTATGTATGTTTCTTTTTCTTTTTTCTTCAAAAATTAGAATTAGAATTTCAACAAAATATTTATCGAGCACGTGCATCTAATGTTATAAATTAAGAAACTGCGATTTTTAAACTTTCAAAATTTGGAGTCTGCTACGTAATGTTCCGAACAGCTGATCCACAATCTTACTGTTCCTCCTCATGCTTCCCTTTCTTCTTCTTCTTCTTCTTCTTCTTCTTCTTC
>NW_004798332.1:39647-47251 GCF_000002075.1 Aplysia californica
CACCGCCGGACCTCCGTGGCGGGGCACCTCTGCAGCCAGTGCTCCAAATCTTGGGGCTCATCGTTGCACAAAGGACAGTTTGGGTCCGATGTTTTTGTCTCTTCTATTTTTGTAGGCCGCAGCCCAGAGAAGTGACCGGTCCTGATTTTTGCCAGTTGGTCACTGCAGGACTTAATTTGAGTCTCTCGTTTTAAGGAAATTGCCTTGTATATTTCCTTCGTCCGCGTGTGGGATATTGGAGGTTTTTTTGTGATGAGTTTTGTCGAAGAGGAAAATCATAAAAAGCCTCAACGGTACCCCAGAGACAAACTCGCCAAATGAAGCAATGTCACACTATGGGCGACTGGTGACATCAAGCATAAGGCGGACACATTCGCAGACCACTACGCGAACGTCTGCATTCTAAACATGTTGAAAGAAGACAGAGCCAAAAACCGGCAACTCAAACAACGACTGAAATGCTTACAGAACAACCTAAGGGCAGACCAGCCCGATTTCACTGAGGAATGCCATTGCAAAGATGAAGTCACGTGGATCACCCGGACCACACAACATCCTTCCGTCCTTCCTCAAAAACCTGGTCCCAAAGCGCTGGAGAAACTGCTCTCCATCTTCAACATGTCATTTCGCTCAGCAGATGTCCCACAAGTCTGGAAAGACGCCATCTTTGTCCCCCTCCTCAAGACTGCCAAACCAGCATCGGAACTAACGTCGTTTAGACCGATAAGCCTCTTATCCTGTGCCATCAAAGTTATGGAGAGAATGGTATCTGAACGACTGTACTGTACGACATAGCCGAGCGGACCGGCTGGTTCTCCGAACTGCAGGCTGGTTTCAGGAAGGGAAAAGGTGTGGCAGACCAAGTTCTGAGAATTACCTACATTTCCGACGGCTTCCAAAAGGAGAAATCGGTACTCATGCTCGATTTTTCAAAGGCATACGACACGGTCTGACGAGAACGCCTACTCCACATCTTCCTAGACAGAGGTATCCCAGATAAATACGTTTTATGGCTGAATGACTTCCCTCAAAATCGTCAAGCTAGAGTCCGATTCAACGGAATACTGAGTAAGAACAGGAAAATGATCCAAGGCCTCCCACAGGGTTCCGTCCTGGCACCCATCCTCTTCCTCTTTTATATCGACGAACTGGCGAAACTACTTCCAGATGATCTCATAATTTCACTCTACGCTGACAACACGACGTCTCGATCCTCGCTTCATCACGCACGGCACGAGACGCTGAAAGTCTGTAGTTGTTGTTGTTGTTGTTGTTGTTGTTGTTGTTATTATTATTGTTGTTATTTCAGACGTCCTGCCATCCGATTTTATTTTGCCAACAAATATACTCACAAGCTTTGGTGTGCGTCGCCAGTGAGAGAGCGGTAGAGGAGAGCGTTGTGGGTAGACAGGCCCAGTCCTTTGGCCACTTTGTCCGCAGTCACGCCCGACGGCGGGAGAAGTATCACCTGGTCCAGAGATTTCCACTGAGGAGCTGGGGAGAGAGAGAGAGAGAGGGGGGGGGGGAGTTGTTTTAAAAAAGTTTTTGTAAGAGCTTTACGGCTCTTGCAACACAACGAGGTCATATACGTGCCGAAGAATAGATGTGTTACAAGAGAGTAACATTCATAAAAAAAGGAGGAGAGATAAATATGATAGATTTTTTATAGGAAAGAAGAAGCAAACCACACCAGAGCACCTGCCAACCATCCACTTGGGGAGAGAGGGAGGGAGGGGGAGAGAGAGAGAGAGAGAGAGAGAGAGAGAGAGAGAGAGAGAGAGAGAGAGAGAGCGAGAGAGCGAGAGCGAGAGCGAGAGAGAGAGAGAGAGAGAGAGAGAAAGAGAGAGAGAAAGGGGGAGGAGGGGTCGAGCAGTTAATGTCTGGTCATAGGTAATCAAAAGACATGTGCTTTTTATGCCTAGTGATACTTTTTGTGTATTTCGTTATCCTTGTCACAACTGGACTGACATGTCGCTACCTCAGAATAATTGTACACGTTCTATCTGCTGAATACCCAGTTTTGAGAATGTTGACGTCAAAACTTTTGAGTTTCACAATTATGTCACACTTTTTCGAATGCAGTTCTTTGAATATCTTGATAATCTCTCCTAATACTCTTACGCATGTGTTTTCTGACCTCATGGTCTTGGCAATTCAAAGCGGCCAAAGGTGTCAGATAGAACTTTAAATTCTGAGGTAGAGGGAATTGTGACTGTGGTTTAGCTGTTAGGCGCTTCGCCATCGCATGCAGAAAACTAGAGAAGTTTTTATCGAGTATATTTTTTATATTTCTGCTGAGACATTGTATCCCTCTTGGCCCGGGTTGGCCCTGACAGACAGGATCATAGCACACCTCCTAAATGGTAGAATTGTGTCGGTCGGGTCGTAAAACAAACAGAGCGTATGTCCAATAAGACCAGGCACGACAAGATACGTGGTGGCATTATAGGAGTAATAGTAAAAACCAAAGATTATTCCCAATACTAAGAGTGTAACGACAAACATACCAACTTACTAAAATAATTTGGATGATGGAAAGCTAAGGCTTTTTTCCAGCTTCTATAGCCAGCATGCTTGGTTTGAGTCAAAGAAGTTGAAAGGTGCTAGGAATATTGTAGATCCAGGCTTTACAATATTATATGTTGGTCGTTACAAGAAGACCAAAGAAAAATAAATATATTAATTCCAACACTAAGAGTGTAACCACAAACATATGTGAGGCGGCGTGGTGGAATCAGGCTCTCGTCAAAATAATCAAAGTGGAGAAACTTGCATTTCTCCGCAGGTTTGTGAATTTTTATCAAATTTTTGTTTTTTGGCTCAACGCCTTTCATGCCCATTTGAGAACTCAATTCTCTGTGGATTTTTCTGAAAAGCGTTGATTAAAGGCACAAAAGTGTAAATTTTCAGTTACCACGGACTCTTAAGCTAAGGAAATAACTAATCTTTGGCGGCCATTTACTCACTAATTTTACCTCTGAAAACAGGTGACCCCCACCTCCTTCTTTCGCAAATATCTCGGCTTGTGTTCAAGGTAAATGTATATTTTTAAACCAAATAAAGACAAGTGAATGAGCTTAAGATGATGACAATAACTCTACATGCCTAAAAATTGACGAGAGCCTGATTCCACCATGCTGCCTCACATATTAACTTTCTGAAAAAATTAGGCTGATGGAGAAATGAGGCCTTTTCCAGCTTCTATGATAACTATTATGCATGGTAAGAGATTAGGAGGTTAAACGCTGCAAGTAAAATTGCAGGCACAGGGTGTATGATAAATTGATGTGTTGGTCGTTACAACTAGATATGAAAAAGAAATATATCAAATTATTTTTAACACTAAGAATGTAACGACCGACATATCAACTTACCCCCCCAAAAAAAGAAAAAAAAGAAAGGATAATGGAGAAACAAGGCTTTTTCTAGTTTGTGTGAGAGTTATTATTCTTGGTTAGATTTTAGGAGGTCCAACGATGCTATTAAAATTGCAGGCCCAGGGTGAATAACAAAATTATGTGTAGGTTTTTACACTTTGACATATTAAAAAGAAATAAATTATTTCCGACACTAATGGTGCAATGATCGACATTTCAACTTATTAAAGAAATTTGGATGATGGAGAAATGTGAGTATTTTCAGCTTCTATGATAACGACTATGCTTGGTTAGAATCTAAGGAAATTGGTCAGAATCTAGGAGATTCAACACAGCTAGTAAAATTACAGGCCCAGGGTGCTTAACAAAATTTTGCTTGGTAACACGGCCAGAGGACAGCCAAGAAAGATATAGTGAGACTCTGATACCAGACATGATCTCTCTAAGCCAAGCCTTCCGACATGCAGGCAACAAACAGAAGTTTCTTTTTTTCCTGTAACAGAGTATCATCATTATGAATGGCAGATTTCAAACGGCCGTCGGCAACCATGATTCGCCATTCATTTATCCTCTTTTGGATGTTTTTTTTAACAAACAACAACAACAACAACGACAACAACAACAACACAACAACAACAGAAAAAACGGATTATTTGGGCAGTTCAACCGGTGACAGACCGTACAACAATGACAATGACAATGACAATCATTATTCATCTCGCAGGGAGAAATTTGTCTTGGTCGTTAACAATGGCAGTAGACGTTACAAAAGTTAGACTTAAAAAACGCACAACAAGACAGGACATTAGGCCAAGTAAATACATGTCTCACGGGCTGGGACAACCCGCTCCGTAAAACATTCATTCTCTCTCTCTCTCTCTCTCTCTCTCTCTCTCTCTCTCTCTCTCTCTCTCTTTCTGTTTCATTTGTAGCACTGGGTGTTCAGTAACCTCACTGCAGTTGGTACGAATGAATTTCTATATCTGTCTGTTCTTGCTTTTTTGGAAATGTATCATTTACTGCGGGTCGATAGTTGAAATTCCGATGTCAGTGGGTGGCTATGGTCATTAAACATTATTTCCGCCTTTTTTTTAGAACGTTTGTCTTGTGCAGATATTCAAAGTTACCTAGGACTCTACCAATTGTTCTTGATGCCTTTCTTATCAACTTGTTTATTTTTATAATGTGCTGCTTTCCTAGATTGCTACCATAGCAAGTGATACCAATATTTATCAAAGTTTCTATTGTGGTGGTGTAGAAAATCTGAAGGATGGGTGGATTCAGATTGAAAGACTTTAGTTTCCTCAGAAAGTACAGCCTCTGATTTACCTTTTTAACGGTATTGTTTACGTGGTTTTGCCATGTAAATTTGTTGTCTATTTTGAGGCCAAGATATTTGTATGAATCCGTGATTTCAATAGTTTCTTGTTCAATTACGAGTGGTGGGATTGTTGGTTTTTCTCTTCTAAAATAAAAAATCATTTCCTTTGTTTTTGAGAGGTTCGCTTTTAGAAAAAACCTACATATGTCTTCGAAATACTCTTTTTCATCAAGGTTTATTAATCCAATAATAGCAGAGTCATCTGCAAACTTAATTAAGCGTGTTGTTTTATATATACTTCTATGATCGTTGGTATATATAGTATACAAAACTGGTGACAAAACACACCCCTGAGGACTGCCGGTGTTACAAAGAATGGTGTCAGATTTTGTGTTGTTTAGCTTCACATATATTGTGGTCTGCCTGTCAAAAATTCCAGGACCCATGCTGCGATATGATGACTAACTCTCCGTCTTAGAAGTTTTTCAATGACGATATGCGGTTGAATTTAATTAAATGCTGAGGAAAAATCTACAAAAGTACCCTCGTATAGATCTACGTTTTCGATGCTTCAAGGTGTTTCAGTATAGAGTCACAAAAAACAAGTACAGCATCTTCTACGTTCCTCTCTTGTTTGTATGCAAACTGGAATGGGTCTAGATTTCCATGAACACAACCTAATATTAGAGAGGATCAATTTTTCAAGGCACTTGAAAGCAATGGATGTAAGAGCGACTGGTCTTAAGTCATTTAATTCATATATTTTAGGCTTTTTTGGAAAAGGTATTACCTCCGATGTTTTCCATATTGTAGGAATGTAGTTTTTGTGTAAAGTCAGGTTAAAAATGAAGGTAAATATCTATAACAATGGCAGTTGCTCACAACAAGTTCTTAACACTCTCCCTTTCACTCCGTCTGGACCACAGGCTTTGTTTATGTTTACACTTTGGAATTTCTTTTTAACACTCCGCTCACTGAGCTCAACACACTCCTCCTTGCTCAGCTCGTCTCTTAGCCTCTGTTTAAGATCACGCTGCTCATTCTCAAAATCAAAACTGTCGAAACGACAATAAAAGTTGTTTAGCTCATTTACATAGTCTCTTTCATTTTTTACTTGCACACTCTCTCCTGCTGCAGTATAACCCGTTATTTTTTTCAAAGAGGACCACATATTTCTCATACTATTTGTCTGAAATTCGCTCTCAATTCTAGTTTTTTACCTTTGTTTACAATGAACAATCTTTCTTTTATTTTTTTTAGATATCAAGTACATTTCATTTATGTTATTACTTCTAAAGGCTTTCCGTTTTTCTTTTATAAGATCTTTCAGTTCTTTCGTTACCCATGGCTATTATTTGGATAGTACGTAAGGGTTTTATAAATAGTAACAGTTTCTTCACAAAACCTAATGTAAGCACAAATGGTTTCGGTAAGTTCGTCAAGGTCCTTGCAGGTGTCTTTGAACATGTCCCAGTCTGTAGAGTCGAAGCATCCCCGTAGCTGCTCGGTCGTGTCGTCTGTCCATGATGGTATCGTCCTGGTTGTTGGTTTCTTTGTCTTGAGCAGGGGGTGGTACTTTGGGATCAGAAGGATGTTATTGTGATCTGAGTCCAGCGGTGGAAGGGGGAGAGACTTGTAGCCGTCCTTGACGTTGCCAAAACACAGGTCGATGGTCTTTTGTAACCTTGTGGCGCACGTAACATATTGGTGGAAGTGGGGAAGTAACGAGTCGAGACGGCAATGGTTAAAGTCACCAAAAGTCAGGGTGACAGCATCCGGTGACTGTAACTGTTGCCTGTGAATGCGAGACGCTAGGATCTCAACAGCCTCGCTCTCCGTGCCTTGGGGTGGGATGTAGACACCGTTGATGATGACACCAGTAAACTCCCTGGGCAGGTAGAAAGGCCTCACGTTGACAGTAAGGAGTTCAATGTTGGGGGTGCATAGTGTTTCTTTAAGAGTGATGTTGTTACGGTGTTCCCAGCGGTGGTTAACATAGAAGCACACGCCGCCACCTTTGGTCTTTCCGGCAGCAGGGGTTCGTTCGCAGCGAAAAATGTGAAAGTCGTCCATGTGTGCTGTTGAGTCGGCCATCGTTGATTCAAACCATGTCTCGGTGAACGCAAGAAACGAAGCGTCACGCTATTCTTTAAAATGTCGACAGCATGTTGACAGTTCTTCTAATTTCTTGTTTAAAGATCTAGTGTTGCCAAACACAATAGCTGGTACAAAGGGTCAGGCTTTCCTACGCTTGTTTTTTCCCTAGATCCCTCCTTTCCTCCCTCTCTTCCGTTTCTGTTGTTGCGGGAAGTCGTACTGAGCATGGTGACAAAAACTCAGGCACTGGGGGCGGAGGTTTAATAACATGGCTAGGCTATACGTAATGGAGGAAAATCTCGAGTAGTTTGGTAAAGGTCTTATTTCACCGAAAAATGTCAAAAAAATTATACATAAAAAAATGCACTTAAAAGTCCGAACACAGCACTGCACCTCCATGGTGGAATAAGGAAAGTTTCAGACACACAGTCCAAACAGAAACAGTAAAAGAGCTCCAAAACAAGCAGAGCCGATGTAAACACGACCTTGTCGCCACAGGAGCAGCGCCAAAAAATGGTATCGCTTCTTACATAACGTAATATCTCCAATGAAAGAGGCGCGAAACATAAGCACCACCAAAAACCTACCGTGTGGAACTTACCGTGGTTTTTATTGAACGCCAGAGCGAGACCTGGAACCTGAGTTTGATCCTTGCCCAGTGTGACGTCACCTGGCCTGAAAAATATTTTTTTGTAAATGGGTTGTTTTTTTCTCCTATTGTCGAAAGGCAGGTAAATAGATGGATAGAAATACAGGTGGCAAGTAATTATACAGCAGATACGTAGATATATAAATATGGACAGACAGAG
>NW_004798332.1:47714-48806 GCF_000002075.1 Aplysia californica
AGAGAGAGAAAGAGAGAGAGAGAGAGAGAGAGAGAGAGAGAGAGGAAGAGAAAGAGAGAAATAGAGATAGAAACTGAGACATAGATAGATGTAGAGAGAAAGAAAGGGTTAGGGTGGGGGTGGAGGTCTGAATTTGCTTTTACCTTTCGTGTGATGGTGATTGTATCTTCGAAGCTATTCTTCGATTGTGATAAAGTATAGTATAGGTTCAGCGCCCTTGGTGAACCCTATAAGGTTATTTGAGGCGCACCCATCGATTTCACGTGCAAGCAGGTTATACTTGCAGTGTCACACCTTAGCCCTGACAGGCGGAGTTGAATCAGTCAGTCCCCAATTACACCTGAAATGAGCTGATGACGATTTTAAATCTTTACCCACGTTTGTGGTGTAGACCTAGTGGTTAGACGCTTCGCTGTCGCATGCAGCAGACCCGAGTGGGGAGAAAAATATTTATCAAGCATTTCGGTCTTTCCGCAAGGATGTATCCGTCTTCGCCAGAGATGGCATTAACAAGCAGGGGCGGGAACCCGCCTCCCATATAATCTAAATTGTGTCGATGATGGCATAAAAACGTGTATGAATTTCACCACAAAAAAACCCAACATAACAAAACAAACTAAAATACTTTCCCCACCGAAATGCCATACGGAAGCCACACGGCCCTACGAAGAAACAGATCCGGTTGTTGGGTAAGTCTGCCTCCAGTTCTACCCCGTGCAGCCAGCGGTAGGGCAGGTCAGTGGCCTGCCAGTCACCAGCCTCCACACTCAGCTTGGTCCATACCCGGAACTACAGAAACAAACATAACGGCGGATTGGTTGGGGAGTTATTTTTGTTTTTGTTTTAATCTGCCAACCAATAAACGAATCAATTTATCAACTGATAGGGAATCAATCAATCAATTGACATATCACCCATATTAATCGTTAGATCAAATATTGATTCACTCACTGACTCACTCACTGAGTCACTGACTTACTGACTCACTCACTGACTCACTCACTTACTGACTCACTCACTCACTCACTCACTCACTGACTCACTCACTCACTGACTCACTGACTCACTGACTCACTCACTGACTGACTCACT
>NW_004798332.1:49486-51190 GCF_000002075.1 Aplysia californica
TGACTCACTCACTGACTCACTGACTCACTGACTCACTGACTCACTGACTCACTCACTCACTCACTCATTGGCTCACTGACCCATTCACTGACTCACTGACTCACTCATTCACTGACTCACTGACTCATTCACTTACTGACTCACTCACTGACTCACTCACTGACTGACTCTCCGACTCACTCACTGGCTCAATCATTGGCTCACTCACTCACTCAATCGCTCACTCTCTCACTGGCTCACTGACTGACTGACTGACTGACTGACTCACTCACTCACTCACTCACTCACTCACTGACTCCCTCACTCACTGACTCACTGACTCACTGGCTCGCTCACTCACTGACTCACTTACTGACTCACTCACTCACTGACTCACTGACTCACTCACTGACTCACTCCCTCATTCACTCTCTCATTCACCTACCCACCCACCCACTCACTCACTCACTCATTCACTCACCCACTCACCTGATCGATCCATCAATAAATCATTTAGTCAATAAATCTATAAATAAATCAATCAATAAATGAAACAATCAAACAATCAACAGAATTACCAGTTAACCAAGAAAGCTAGCAATCAAGCAATCAGGTTAGCAATCACACAGTCAACACTAAATCAATCAATAATTCATCAATTTTAGCGTAAAAAATGATCATTTAATCAATTTATCAAGAAGTCGATCAATAGATCACTTAGCCTATAAAATGTTACAGTTTGGTCCAGGTGACATGTACAACATGCAATGCTGTATGTCCAACGAGTGACTTAGGTAATTGTGGGGCATCATGGTCAAATCCGGCGCTTGTCAAAATAATAAAATGAAAGATACGGACATATTTTTATTTATTTATTTGTTTATTTATTTATCTATTTATTTATTTACTTATTTATTTATTTTTGCTCTATACCTTTTTCTCCAATTAAAAACACATTTTTGTAGATTTTACTGAAAAACGTTGACAAAGACAAATAAAATGTAAAACTGGAATTTCTGAGGACTGTCAAGCTTTGGAAGACTTCAAACTTTTGCGCCAATTTTTGGCTATTTTTTAAATCTCTGACACCAGACGACCCTATTTTCTTTAATCGCAAACATCATCCTTACTTCTGTTCAAGATTGATGATTGTGGGTTGTTGGTTTCTTAAAATCAAAAGCAAGACAAATGAACACGCTTTAAGGAAGACAGCAACCCTATTATGCCCTAAGATTGACGAGCGCCCGATTCCACCGCGTCGAGACACAGATATCCACAAGTTTTGACCAAGACTGTTATTGTGAAGTGGCGTCTTTGTCAAATCTGGTTATGCTATCGGACTCGCAACCGACAGAGCATGGTACGAACCCCGGCGGCAAGGGTGGGACGTTGCGTCAAAGGAAGAGCACTTCATATGGATTTTCAAAACTTCATCCAGGCCCGACGTTGTGTCATTGGAAAAGGCACTTTACACGAACTTCCTCACTTTACTCAGTTGAGAATGGTTACCCGGCCATAGACAGCGAAAGATCGGGTCAGTATTGTTAGTGTTTTAGCGCCCAAAAAATGTCAACTTGCCCTGTATGGTTCCTAGAAAGGTAATTCAGAATGCCATTTAGTCTGCAGGAGTATTAATATCAATGGTAAAGCGCATGGAGCTTGCAACTGAGCGGTAATTTGCACTATACAAATGCTATTTATCATTATTATTATTGTTATTATTAT